>NW_015386637.1:102845-123978 GCF_001527695.2 Protobothrops mucrosquamatus | reverse complement strand
TCATGCCCGTTGCTGGTTGGCTAACTAGCAACAGGGTCTTGCCAGCCAATGGAATTGTGTGATTACAAGCCAGGGGAATCCCATAAAAGAGGGCTCCCCTGGCCCAGAGAGCCAGTCCGGATTTACCTTATGCCTTGCCAATAAACCAAGAGCTGACTGTCACTCGACTCGTGTCTTACTGCCTGCGCAATCTAACAAAGGGCTTAAGGGCCTCTGAAGCAAGTAAACATCATATTTTGATGTAACTCTATACATGATTGTACTGATATTAATTTCAGGGCATTTTTCAGATGATCAGATATTTATAGACACTTTGCTTTATCATAAGTGATTATTACAACTCTTGGATATCTCAAAGCATGGCCAGATGGATGCTCCATGGTAGAAGGCGAAGGAAGATGCCTCCCCATATGTGTAGCATGTAAGAGTAGCATAGGATAGCTTTTGAACCCATATGGTCAGGCAATCCTGGTTAATGTTCTGTCAAATATACTTAGTCCTGAGCACAATGCTGTGCTACAGGTATAGCAAGCCCTAAAATGGAGGGGAATATGCATAAACATAGAAGGATGGAACGTAGGGACATAGCACCCAAATTGTGATTTGGAAATCAGACACAGAAGGCTGAGGTACTGTCAGTGGTGGGATTCAGCCAGTTTGCACCACTTTGGCAGAACTGGTAGCTAATTTTTTGTTGCCCAGGCCCAGAATGGACTTCTGGAAGCGGCATCCACACAGAGAACACAGAGAACCGGTTGTTCACATATTTGAATCCCACCACTGGGTACTGTTCATGTTGGATACATTTAGCTACAGCTAAAAATTATGACATGAATTTGGGATGTCCCAGAGAGATTTGGAGCTGTGTTTGTCAGATGGTAACTTCTGGTGCAATTTATCAGACTACTTCTGAGATTGACAGGAGTCTTAAATACACCAATTTATACTATTGTTCAGGAATTTGTGGTTCAAAAGAGGAAGGGAATCCCTCTGGTCAAGCTTAAAGTACCCCTTTTGGATTTTGGCCTCAAGAGATATCAAGAGTTGACTCATATTTTCCCTTTCTAAAGTTTTTTTATTTTAAAGTTTCTTTTTACAGAAAAGTACCAGAGTAGTATCTGCAAAAAAATAAAATAAATAAATACACGGATGGTCTTGCTTTGTTATATTCAGTTACAACTTAAGCCACACTTATTTTAATAGAAGAGTTGTTTATAAGCAATGAATTAATTCACAAGGAAAATAGTTTGAGATCAAGACTCTTCGGGTGAGCAGAGCTCACACTGAATAGCTCTGCTCCTTAGTTCTGGTTCATGTGGAGGCTGTCCAGCCATATGTGTAAAGGCCCCTTTCTATGTACAACCATTTCAGATGGTGATTTTCATGACAAGAATACTGGTGATATTATCCGTACATAATATCAAAAGGAAGCTCATCTTAAGCCCCATTCAGTCATTTGAGTTTTTTTTAGTGATGAGCACAAGAGCCGCTCCTCCATTCCTCCTTGTCTCCTATATCATTTCCTCCCCCCTCCCCTTGCAGGATAGGCACAAGAAGCTTTCTGTCCATGGGAACAGGGATATGCGATGAGGTTCATTTACAATTTAGAAAATAAAGTGTTTCCCCACTTTTATGGAATTTGGAATATACAGACACTTTGAGAGCAAGCTCCAAAAGAAACATAACATCATTCACTGTTTCTCAATCTTGGCAACTTTGAGATGTGTGGACTTTAACCCCTGAAATTCTCCAACCAGCATGTTAAAATTCTGGAAGTTGAAGTCCATACATCTTAAAGTTGCCAAGATTGAAAAACACTGAAGTTATGTTTCTTTGGGAGCTTTTTTTTTTTTACACCACTGCTCTAATCTTCAAGCAATAGGGTTGTGCAAAACATTTGAAATCATTCATCAGGTACATTTTGTTCCAGATTTGTATGTCTGCCTTGAGTTGTCTACACTACATCAAGTGGCTTTGTGTGCATTTTTGGGGACAGGAGCCAGGAGAAGCGTCCATGTAGTCATAGGAGCCTTGTAAACAAAATGGTTGCCTTAACAATATATTAAGACAGGGGTCTTCAAACTTGACCCTTTTATGACTTGTGGACTTCAACTCCCAGAATTCCTCAGCCAGGCAATTAAGTCCAGAAGTCATAAAAGGGCCAAGTTTGAAGACCCCTGTATTAAGAGATGTGACTACATATCATGAAGCATCTCCTTCACATGGTTTGCCCAGCCGTGTTGAACACATCATCTGTCACAGTATTGTATATGACTATCGGAAAGCATGTAGTCATATGACAAAGCAAGAGGTGGAAAAGGGTCTTAGAATGGAGCTGTTGGCAGCATTCCAAGCAGCTGCCCAGCTGCCTCTCCCATAGGGATGCCCTGGGGATTTGATTTCTGGAATGTTTTTCTCTCTAATGCCCACCCAGATCGGGTTCTTTTTCAGACTCAAAACTTTATTTTGTTGTCTCCTCCCACCACACCAAGTTCGGCCTCATTCTGTTCATTTTTAAGAGAGTTGTCCTGTTGATCGACAGATATAAGACAAATTAGGACAGAGTCTCCAGCCCAGCTATGTAATTTCTTTCCATCTTTATGTTGATTTGGAAAGAATAAAAATGTTCTTCATCCAATGTTTTTAGGTAAGCTCAGTTGCTTTGGGCCTTCTCATCCAGATTCCAGGTGGCCAGATGTGATCACTGACCAGCAAACTTATTCAGTCACTTCCTTATCTACTATAATTTTCCTTTTAATTCAGGACATGTGGTAAAATTATTAATTCTAAAGAAATCAGAATAATAATACAAATTCTCCACAAGGTTATTTCTACAGCACATACATAATTCTTCACTGCTCTTTTTAAAGATCTTTTTGTTTTGTTTGGTAGACACATTAGTGCAATTGCAGACATTGTTGTGTAAATAGAAAGGCATTTATTTAGAGATGCCTGTAAGCATTTTGTACATAAGGTTCCCAGACCAGAATGCATTGCAGGATGCTTATCTGGACTGAAGGAGTGAAACATCTGAAGACACTTACCCTAAAGGGGTACTTAGGCTTAGTTGATATCTCAGCGTTTTTAAGTGACAGGGGTCACCAATAATTTCAGTCTAAATCTGTGTACTCCCCTATCCATGTTAATGGAAGGAGTAATTTGGCTCCTAAATTTACAGGTCCAGTA
Organism: Protobothrops mucrosquamatus; assembly: GCF_001527695.2. Taxonomy (NCBI): domain Eukaryota; kingdom Metazoa; phylum Chordata; class Lepidosauria; order Squamata; family Viperidae; genus Protobothrops; species Protobothrops mucrosquamatus. The sequence goes on along the minus strand of NW_015386637.1, from coordinate 120,792 downwards.
TTTCCTATTCCTTCACCAGCTTTCTTATTATTGGTTAGAAAGTTCTCATGCTGTATTATTTATTTACTTGCTGATTCCTTCAGTTTTTAAACTGCCACAGTACAATTCAATCTAAACCATGTTTGGTAAATATCATTTAAAATGACCACAGTGAATAATAATAATAATAATAATAATAATAATAATAATAATAATAATAATAATAATAATAATAATAATAATAATAGCAACAACAATCACTAATTACTACCAATTATACACACACATGGAAGAACAACTGGAAAAAATAACAAAATATTGGGACTTGCAGATTGAAGTTAAATGCTTATAGAAAAATAAATCTTCTGTTATACCAGCAGTTCTCAACCTATGGGTCGTGAACCCATTTGGGGTCAATCGACCATTTCACGGGGGTCGCCAAGCAAGGCTGTCTGCCATTTTTTTTGTCCGCCATTTTTTTTGTCCGCCATTTTTTTTTGTCCGCCATTTTTCCCCCTTTTCTGGTGGGTGCCTTACCTCCCTTGGGCTGGGCCAGCTGGTGGTCGGCCTGCTCCGTCTCTGCTGCTTGCCAGCTATGCCTCGGCCAGCACAGGGGGCGGAACCACGCATGTGCGGCGCTCCCGGGCAGGGAAAATCCTCGACTTACGACCGGTTGGGTAGTCCTCGACTTACGACTGGTTTAGTCCTCGACTTACGACCCGTTTAGTCCTCGACTTACAACCGGTTTAGTCCTCGACTTACGACCGGTTGGGGGTCGCGGCATTAAAAAGGTTGAGAACCACTGTGTTATACCAATTGTGAATGGGCCTTTGGAATGATACCTAAATGGACTTCCTCAATACCTGGCAACATTGAATTTATCAGACCTGAACTCCCTACTTTTACAAATAACCACTCTGCTCAGAACTGCCTATATTCTTAGACACAACCTTAATAATTCCCATGTCCTTGGTTAGAACTTGAATTGTTTCCACCACTCTTGACTGTGAATCTAGATGCAGATTACCCATACATAATTACCAACAGTTAATTTCAAAAGTCAACATTATTGGAACAGCTTGCATCCTACAAGGATACCTTTAACACCATAAAACAACAATATATGCCTTGAGAAGGACTTGATAGGTGGATAAAAATGCCAAATCCAGTCTCAACATATGGCCAATAGTGCAACCAACCAGCCATAATAATAATATCACATATATTATGCCAATAAACTATGACATCCTTGATTCTTCTAAGAAACTTGATGCATATGAAGGCCAACATCAGCTAAAGAACTGGCAGCTGTGAGTTCACATTGTATACAAACATGTATATACATATATTTAAAATAATCAGAATAAAATCCATTATTTTTTCATTGTAAGTTCATTTCTGCATATTCTCAGAAACACACACACACACACACACACACACACACACATATATATATACAAGGTCATAAAAGGTAAGTATAATATTATGGAGTGAGCTGCTTGCTATTAAAAATATTATATATTTTATATTCATTTATTGGCCAATACTATTTTTAATACTCTATCTGTTATATTCCAAAACAGTATTACTTATGACATATATCATTTATTAAGTAATGAATTTAAGATGTTTATATATAGGCTACAGTTCATGAATCAGAGTTACACAAACAAGACTGGGTAAAAATGTGAACTCTCAAATCACTCCAGTGCATTTCAAGGCAAACAAAATAATTCCATTTGAAAATCATAGATAGCACATTATCCCAATAAAATTAGTACAGAGAGACAGAAATCGATACACATGGGTCTGTACAAGAGATCTTGTATGTGTTGTGTCCTCTTTAATATAAATGTTATTTTAAAAACGAATATAATATTTTTTAAGTTAAGACTGAAAAATATTGGTTCTGTTTTGGGCAGAACAGAACGATCCACTCAATGTGCTTACAAAATATTCTGGTTGTGGCTACTCAGGATCAACAGGTCTTCTTTACAATGTTATGCCATACTTTTAACAAAGTTGTGCAGACAGATAAATCAGTAGAGTTAAATGTATTGATTATAAACTCCTGAGCAAAAGAAATTTTATTACATTTTACAAAGCATGCACATAAAAACCACATAAACTAGCAATTAAAAGAAAAAGAGTAAAAAAGAGAATAGGGATAGAAACATAAATTTATACAAAGAATGACCTGATTTCTTCTTTCAAGGGTGTAAAGAATGCTTACTTTTGACTTTTCTTTTAAGACTATAAGTTATAATAAAATTGACACCCTCCCCCCCAAAAAAAGAAAAAGAAAAGAAAAGAGAATTACAATAGATAATCCATTCCTGCTTTTCCTGGTGCTGAACCTCTACTCTAATTTGCCCAAATATCAAAGGCAGTGGTGGCGAACTTATGGCACACATGCCAGAGGCGGCACTCAGAGCCCTCTCTGTGGGCACGCGTGCTGTCGCCCCAGCCCCGCCTCCCCCCGTGGCCCTCTCCTCACCAGTAGCCTCCCTGGAGGAGAATCCCCCTGGGTGCGGCCCACACGGAGCAGTGCAGCCAAGGACATAGCCGGGCAGCAGGGACATGACTCCGCCCTCGCATCCCATAGCATGCAGATGCTGCTGTGGGGTGTGGGCAGAGGGCGTGGGTGCCATGGTGCTGCAGAACTGCCTGGGTGATCTGCTGCGGACCATGGAGGCGGTGCATGTCCCTGCGGGTGGGCGGGGCAGGGGGCAGGTGGGGCGGAGCAGGCAGGGTGGGAGGCAGAGCGGGGGCAGGGCGGTGGTTGGGCACTTGGTCTCTAAAAGGTTCGCCATCACTGATCAAAGGTATCAGAATTTTATTCATTATCCCTTTAAGCCCGGTTCAGGTGCTTCAAAACTTAATTACAGTGAAGTAGAGACATCTTACTTTATGTCCTTGTGCCCCTCTCTCTGTAGAGTGTCCGTTTCTATCAGAAATTCTTTTCAACCTTGGAAACTTGAAGATATATGGACTTCAACTCCAGAATTCTGCATGCTGGAAAATTTTGAAGTCGACATATCTTCAAGTTGGCAAGATTGAGAAGCACTGCTCCAAGCAATTATGAACTCCTCAATTGCTGTCCACACATGTTCAGAATCTCACCAACAACCCATCATCCTGTAACTTCCTGGATTTTCCTATTCCTCTTGACCCATATATTCCTTCCTATATTTGTTTTGTTTTTCAATCTTCATTCAGTTCCGGCCACTTAGGTTAGAAGGGGAATGCCAGCTTTATCTGTTTAAAAATGAAATGTATGTCTACCATTTCACTGGTTTACTTTTGGTCAAGAGAACTTGTAAAAGCAAACAAAAAAGAGAGGGCCATTAACCATTCACTGTAAAATAGCGAACAGCCAGCTGCTATTCTCCTGGTGGATTAGTAAAAAGAAAAAAGGGCAGTGAATGGAATGGAGAGAGAGAGAAGAATTCCTTCTATAGCAGGGGTGTCAAACTCGCCGTGTCACCTGACGTCACGACATATCGTGACTTTTCCCCCTTGCCGGAGCTGGAGTGGGCGTGGCTTCTACATGATGCATCCTGCCCACTGGCCAGCAGTTTGACACTCCTGTTCTACAATATGCAGTAGTCAGCTGGACTGAAAGTATTTGCTGACCATAAAATGTAACATCAAGAAAACCAGGCAGCATTACTTGTGCTAGCTCAAATCAGGAAACACTGCAATTGACATGACCTGGAATGGAAAAAACAAACTAGTGGAGGACTAGAGGACAACGTGATGCATTCTGTGCTTCAAGAAATAGTCAATGGGCCATACTCAGCTGGTGCTGATCAAGATCTCTTTTCTGAGATCTTCATCACCCCACCCAATCCTACCCTGTCTATGAGCCCACCAATTCTTTCTTCCTCTACTTTTTTTTGTAATTTGATTCTTATTCATTCTTCCACATGACCAAATCACAACACACTTCATTCACAATGGCCGCTCATTCTTTATTTCAATTCACATTCATTCAGTGGGTTCATCCTTGATTCTGTCTCTTGTTTTACAACACAAACTTTGTAAGGACTGCATTCGTGCTGAACTAGGCTTATTTTTATGTTTCTGACATCCTCATCTCTTCTCAACTCGCTTTCCATCTAATGAACTTGGTAGAAACATGCTCTATACACAGCTGTTTTTGTTTCCTGTAACAAACAATCATTAAAAAATGTGGTGGGTGTGGGTGCATTGTATATAAAATTAAGAGACTGTAGACTCACGTAAACACCATGGAGTCATGCAGTACCTGGTGGCCTGGAAAGATCTCCCATCCTCCCAAAACAAATGGGTCCACAAAAAACAATTGCTCAAACATTTTCATGATCGTTACCCAGGCAAGCCTGACTAACATGTATTTTATCTCTTCTTCTCCCTATTTTTTATGATTCTCCCTATTTTTAGTGTCTCCTGATGTCATTATATTGTTCTATACTATAAAGGTACCAATAAAGGACAATATTTGTAGCTCAGAGTTGAAATGAGGGGTCCATGGGTCTCCAAGGACTCCTCACACCATAAAGGGCTTCTTTCCTGAATATGTATGTATGTGTGTGTTTAATTCTGAAATACTTATTATATTTCAGAAGTACATGCTAAAGATCTATCTTTTCATTGACACTTTTCCTGGGCCTATAGGATCTTCTATTTTAAATGCCTATATTTTAGGTTAAGTTTTTTAAATTCCTTATCAGTTTCACTGTAATATTTTAATCTTATATTTTCTTGCTTTGATGTTTTCCCTTCTTTGAAATGCTTTTACAGGACAAAATATAGAACAAATGAAAAAGTTGGCATGTACAAGTATGTACAGTGAGATGGCTAATAATTCTGTTAGGCTCATACTTTAAAAGCAATTTATTTAATGTCCTGCCTTTTAACCAGTAGCCTTAAGAAATATTTTGTAATTCTTCAACATTTGAATTGTGTAGATTAGGCTCCTATGTTGGTTTGTACCATAAACCACAGGGGCTCTGTGTTTAATTCTTTTAAATTTGGGGTTTAAATTCCTTAATCACAAGGCATTGAAATATATATGAGCTAATATTCTCAACTTTTCCAACTTTTAGAGGAAAGCATAGTATTAATTTTGCACAGTTGACATAAAATGCTGCCTCAATGTCATTTATGTGATGCTCTCATTAATTTGGGCCTAATCCACTTCACAGAAAAGCTAGAATCTCGTGCCCTTTAACCTAATGGAAGTATTCTATAGCAGTGCTAACCTTAATCTTATGTTGTTGATTTACAGCAGGGGTGTCAAACTCAATTTCATTGAGGGCCGCGTCAGCATTGCAGTTGCCCTCGGGGGGGGCGGGTGGGTGTGGCCTACCGGGTGGGCATGGTCAGCTCTACATCGTTCACGTCAAGGGGGCCTGTGGGGGCCTGGGCAGGAGTGGGACAGATGTGAGGGTCTCTGGCAGAAGGGGATGGGACCAGGGCAAGTGCCAAGTCATGGTCTACTGGAGGAGCCTTACTGTGAGGAGAGCGCCCTGCTGCCTGCCGAAACTGGGCAGGCTGGCAGCTGGGCGGCCTCGTGCTTCTTTTTGGATTTGCGCTGCCTGGCTCAGCCTCTCGGCGCTGTGAGGAGAGCGCCCCGTTGCCTGCCAAAACCAGGCAGGCTGGTGGCTGGGCAGTGTCGTGCTTCTTTTTGGATTTGTGCCACCCAGAGCGCCCTGCTGCCTGCCGAAACCCCTCCCCCTGGAGCCCATCAAGCTGGATATGTGATGTAGGCTAGGGCCATTTGCTGGCCACTTCCAGGCGATGGTGCATTTCTTCATTCCTCACAAATGGTAACACCTCCCCAGCATGCACCCAGGGGGTGGGGCCAATGAGGCCGGGCTGGTTCCTCACTGTTTCCAGATGGTCTTGTGGAGCTAAGACTGAATGCGTTTCAGCATAGATGGCCACCACAAAATTTTACATTGGCTCCTGGCCGGCCTGGGCCAGGGCCAAGGCAGCAGGGGCTGTTCCCTCACTGTTTCCAGGATGGCTTCGCGGGCCACATGAAACCACTTCGCGGGCCGCATCCGGCCCCTGGGCCTTGTGTTTGACATGTCTGATTTATAGGCTTAACTGATAGATGTTTACTTTTTATACATTAAGATTCAAAATCCATCAATATCTGCCTGGGACTGCCTGTTTCCTATTGTTTCTGCTTTCCCCACTGGATCTAATAGGGAAGGCATGGCCAGGATGCCTTCCATCAAAAAATATCATCTTGTTAGACCCAGGGTTCATGTCTTCTCTGTGACAATGCCTATCCCAAAAAACAATATCCTACCAGAAATGTAGGTGATCTTAACCTTGTTAGTTTTTTATAAGGCCTTTGGGCGAGGAGTTTGGTAAGCTCTATTGGTAATACTGTTTTTTAAATTGGGATCATTGAAGTAGGATGGTTAAATTGTTTTTTTAAGTGTGTTATCATTTAGAGCAAGGGTGTCAAACTACCAGCCCGCGGGCCGGACAACGAAACCGCACCCATCCCATTGACGGCAATGGGGAAAAAGCTCCGATATGTCGCGCGACGTCACATGATGTTGCGAGTTTGACATGTCTGATTTAGAGCAAGGGTGTCAAACTGCCGGCCCGCAGGCAGTTGCATCATATGGAGGCCATGCCCACCCCATTTCTGGCAATGCAAAAAAAGTCGCAATACATCGCAACACGTCACATGACGTGGCAAGTTTGACACCCTTGATTTAGAATCATTGCTGTGAGATGGGAATACATATACATCATTTAAATAATCTCTTCCCCCACGCATATAAACAAATGCAACACACGAGGTAAAACTTCAGCAAATGTTTGAAATTGGTCTTAATTGGACCTAGAAATGTTTGATAAGGGAAAGAATGCGTCCCAAGTTACCCAGACGAATGGGCTCATCTGTAGGAAATAAATCCTCTTTTTCTTTGCCCCAGTCTGTTTACTAAAGAATTTTCATAATGAAATCAAAGCTGTGGCAAAAGTGGCAAATAGAAAAGAGCCGGCATGCAGGCAGAGAAGGTTAAAAAAGAAACATTTATTTGAAACTGAAGTTTTAATTTCATCACCCTGTGCAACATAATTTTTCACTTGTTCTTCAACTTTGAATAATATTGTTAAAGTAAAACAAAGGATTTTTTTTATTTGTTTAAAAGAAAATTATATGTTGATCTGCAAACTCTTAAAACTGGAGTCTAGGATTTCGGTGATTTTTACATGTTAGAAATTAAACAATTATTTTTTATAAAAATCTGCATACAGTATTTGGGAATTGTCTGCACAGAAATACATATATTGATATATACGTGCCAAAGCTCCAAATATATATTGTGCTAAGAAGAATTCCTTGCAGAATTGTGAACATCTAGTAATATTGATTATAATAAAAAATAGTATAGAATACGTGCAGTTTTCAAACTAATAAGAAAAAGACAAGCTGAGTATTAGAAAAACTGACACGTTCCTCCTTTTCTTTAGTGACATTCAGAACTATCTACTTGATATAACTGAACAGCAGGCATACTTTTTATTATAATTTTTCATATTACAAATATGAACTTAATCTCATATTAAAATAAGACATGTATTAGTTTTGATTTCCAGAGAAGAAGTTTTAATATTCTGCTGTGCAAAAATAAGAAGATATAGGCAGATAAAAGGCTAAAATATTTAAAATCAAATAATAAATATGGACTGGAACCAACCAAAAAACATTTCTGATTCATATCTAAAACCCACATTTTCATTAAAAGTTTTTCAAGATGGCTTTTGGATTTTACAGTTTGCTGTCTGTTAGTTGAAACGAACATTTTTTGCTCACAAAATAGCCGCATATTCATACATAGTATGAGAAACAGATTTTCTGAGCTGAGCGCTGGTACATGAGATCCAGTCGCTCCAATTTTGCTCTTCACTTTGCACAAAAATAATAGCATATTTGAATTTTACCATTTGTGGAGCAAGCAATTTTGATCTTTGACAAAAACTTCCATAACTGAACTGGGAATTAACCTGGCTTCCCAATCACTCTGAAATGTTTGCAAACTACTGAATGTAATTATTCAATGGCCTGACAATACCATCATTTAATCTACTGACCACATTAGTTATGAAACATTAAGTTTACATGTTCTTTAAATAAGACATTGGAATGTTGAAGGAAATATCCCTACTAATGCTAAACACACTTCCAAACTACTTGTCTAACCATTCCAGTTATGAGTAAGAAGAATCACAGGATGAATCTGTAGCAAAGGGAAATAATTTAAGCATCCCTGCCAAACCCACTTCTTCAAAGGCAGGGGTCTTCAAACTTGGCCCTTTTATGACTTGTGGACTTCAACTCTCAGAATTTCTCAACCAGGCATGCTGGCTGAGGAATTCTGGGAGTTGAAGTCCACAAGTCATAAAAGGGTCAGGTTTGAAGACCCCTGTTCAAAGAGTTCCACATGAAAGATAATTATGTCTGGCTGCTACCTGTCAGGCTGAACTTCTTGATGTACCCTGGTTTATTCAGCTTGGGAATTTCTTACCCCTCTACCAATACTTCCTTCATTTTAAATCTTAAGAAAAACAGAAAGGAAGTTGCTAGTCCTGACCGAGTTCCAGAAACACATATAGGACTTAATAAACCTTGTGCCAGTCTTGAAGTACAATCTTGCCCATGTCACTTTGCAATCTTGCACATGTAGAATGTTTAAATGAGAAAATCCCCGCAAAAGCAATGAAACTGACTAGACATAAAGAGGTGCTTCTTGGGAGCATGAAGAAATAAAGGAAGATAATAATCAGGAGAAAATAAAGGAAAACAATAATCACAGCCAGAACATTTTAAGTAAAAACTGGTTAAATCAGATGTTATCTTGAATGAGACCTAGGTTTCAGAACATATTCCGAATTTACAGCACAGGAAATTTGAAGGAAATCCTGCAGGCCTTTTGTGGGGCGGGCGTTGATTTTCGTTCGGTTTTTCTTGCTTTTTGTTTTTGTTGCTGCTGCTGTTAAATGGGGAGGAGATGGGAAGAAGACTTTTTTAAGAAACAAAATACAAATTATGTTTATCTAGATCTGTCAGCATGGAATCAACCTCCTACATTCCTAAGCAGTACTTCTTCTTAGTGTTTTTCCCACAAGTGTCGGGTCCACTGTTTTTCAGATCAGCCAAGTGTTGATCCATTGGTTGTGACAAGAATTGACCAACTGGCTTGTTGCCTGATCCTGATCCCATGGGCTGAGAAAGAGTAGCTGGCCCAAAGCCACCCAGCTGACTTTCACGCCTAAGGCGGGACTAGAACCCATAGTCTCCTGGTTTCTAGATTGGTGCTTTAACCATGATACCAAACCAAACTGCCTGTTGTTGTTTTTTAAGCAGCACTATTCTGACACATGAAACAAAAAACTAGAGCTTATCTCAAGAGTCCTGATCTTTCCACGATATATACTTGATACTTAAATCCCTGTCTAAATTTAGGACTGGTGGTGAGAACTCATTTGAGCCTCATTTGGTGCTTTGTGGGGAGAGAGGAAATTTACTTGAGACCCGTCATAAGATGCAGGTAATAAAAAGTTTGTAGAAGACATTGTGATCTTAGGCACACAGTATATTATATCTCTACATTTTAATTCTCCAGATCCGAGAGCGTTATTGTACACTGTCCTTGGCACTGAACCACAAGGACATGGAAACTGACCACATTCTGGTCCGAAAACACATGGAATTTTTATACAGTGCCTATGCAAGAACAAATAAACTGGAGAACATAATATTATAACAAGCTCACGTACAATGTAGGGAAAGAGAAGCCTATCGAGTGGACATATATATATATACTTGCTATTAAAGCCAGATCCTGCTTCCCCCAGGAACAAAGACAGTGCCTTCTCTGCCTTACCAAGCTTACTATCATCAGATGACTTCAATCATTGTTTTCAAATTAAGGTCCAGAATTGAAAGCCATTTTCTAACTAAATGCATAGCTGTTTTGAATTAAAGCTATATTGGCTTCTCTTTATCGTTGTATCATAATTTAATTAAATAGGCCTCCTGTGGAAGAATTTGTTCTCTTCTAACATGTCACAAGCAGTAGTGCTTACCAACTCCAGCTGCTATTCCCACATAAAGCATGCATTTACAATAAGCAAGCAAATACACAGACTTTCTCCAAAACCACAAGCAAATTCTGGGTGGCTAATTTGTTTCTTCTTGTCTAATATTTTTTCCTCATGGAACCCAATGGCACTTGCCTCAACCAGCAGAGGTACAATGTAAAGATGTCTTGGGGTTACAGGAACAATTAGATTGCTAAATTCCTGTCACAGTTCCTGTTTCTAAATAGGCTTATACTGTAACAGCCTTCTTAAATGTAGTTCCGTTCAGATAATGTTGTGATGGCAACTCCAAGGATCCTTAATGCTGACTGGAAATTGTGCATTCACCATGCATCTGGAGGGCACCAGGTTGCATGAAGCTGGCCTACACACTTTAAATTGGAGAATTGGTCTGAATTTGTTGGTCCATTTAATTTCTTAAATTTGGGAGTCTTAAATTCCCATTAACCCTATCAAGCATGCCCAATGACAAGGAACTGTGGGTGCAGTAGTTCAAAATCCAGAGGAAGCATCAGGCTGCCTACCAACCTGATCCACAGTTAAAAAATTTAGATGGCAGGTGTGAAGATGAAAGTGAAACTCCACTCCTTTTTATATGTACATGTTAAAAAGAGGTAAGGTTTCTATTACGTAGTCACACCTGCCCTGTCAAAATTTAAAGGTTCTGCAGCAGGTGTCCTTGATTCCAGCTCCTTCATTCCATTTCAGTTCTTTGTTGTAGACAGAGGAGATGATTATCCAGAAGGGAATTATTCCAATATATACCTATGACCTACCCACCATTGTTAGCCTGTTAACACCAAACTACTAAATTTCTCCTGTAAAACTCTGGACAAGTGGCTAATCACAAAGAAATACAGAAATTGGTTAACTCTTTGCTACCATCTAAAGGTCACCCATAATTTTGTAGCCCAGCTCTGATGGTTTTGTAATGGGGAATGAAAAGATTCCTTGTCTCAGCAGAAAATGCTGAAAAATGCTCTCCCCTACTCATACAAGGCAACTCTAAGGACTACATTGACACTGGGGGTTATTCAGTATTATTCACTATAACAGGGGTGTCAAACTCGTGATGTCACGTGACGTGTCACGACGTATCGTGACTTTTTTTCCCATTGCTGGCAATGGGGTGGGCGCAGTTTTGTCGTGATGCATCTGGCCCGTGGGCTGGCAATTTGACACCGCTGGTCTATAATATTGTCACTTTAACCAATGATGCCACTGCGAGGAGAGAAAAACACTTGGAAAAACAATGAAGCAATTGGATATATTTTTTTAATGCATTGGCTGAGCAGGCATAAGTTTACTAATATAAGGGATATTTAGAATGACATTCTGCATATTAATAATGCCTATTAGGATGACACACTGAAATGATTTAGCTGTGGTAATTCATTTTATATGGGCTTTTGCTGTTTTAGTTTGTTTCATTTCTGTTTTATCGCGGATGTCCAAAGGAGAGCAAATATAAAAACGTGTGTGATGATATAATCATGCAAAACTCCACAATTTAATGCAAGTTCATAAGGGGGTGGATTTGCATGATGTTTGCTGAAGACACTGCTGTATTTTTTTCTCCCATAAAATATTTTCTAATGGACAGCTAATAGATGGAATGAAATAAGCAAATCAAGACTAATATCAGTATTAAATACTATAAATAGGGCATCATTTAGGATTGTGTTTTTGTCTGAGAAGATTTTAACTTGCTTAAACTTATATGTGTTAGAACTCTACACTTCCTTCATTGCTAAGTCTCAGAGATAGAAGATGGAAGTATGGTTTTGAAAATATATGCCTCCCATTTTATTTAATAATAATAGTTTTCTGCTTGGATGGAGCCTGTTCCAACTTAATTTCCCTTCATTTGTATGTTCCTCTTGGGAATGTTTGGCATTATTATGATCTTCAAACTACAGCCTGGCTTACAATAATAGACCATTATATTACATGTATCCACACAAAACCTGTACATGGATCCTTAAAGTTCTGGCAATTTAGAGAAGCAAGTTGTATCTAATTATATTTTGAGTTTTTGAAAAATACAGTTAATCATTATCTGAGATAGTTGTTGGGACTGGACCCCTTGTAGCTTTTTTTTTATGATCAGGAAAAAAAATACAGTTGTTTCATTGCATTCAGTGACTAAAAATTCTGCCATTACGCAACTCAAGTAATGAATTGAGTTTGATATCAATTTTGTGATTCACAAAATACATTGGTGTCATGTTCCCAGATACTGTGCTGATTCTGATATCTCCAATTTTTGCAAATTAGGAAGTATTTGAAACTTTTGGTTTGTCTTGGATTGTAATCTGGATTAATTTCTTCTTCATGTTCCCCTTCCTCAATTAGTTCTGTCATACCTTTCTTTTTTTTGAAGTGACAACAGTTAAGAGCAAATGCAAGAAAATGAAAGGAAGCTCCATGCTCAGCTTTTGTCTACTCTAAAGCTGTATGAAGAGCACAGCAGCCTTCTGAAATGAACCAAAATGAAATTGATGGTTGCACAATATAGTCAAATAGAATTGGTCATGGTTAAGATTAAAAGTAGCAAGTTAAGAAGAAAAGTAGCAAAGTGATTTTGATGGAAACAAAAATTATTTTGGAAATGAGTAAAGAGGCCTAAACAAGGAGCCTTCAGCAGAGTGAATGAAATAAAAAATAAAAGGGGTGAAATTATTTGGGCAGAACCATAGCGATGTATTAAAGAGCAGAATTGAAATAAATGCTATAAATGTCAGGAGCCAAGAAAAATATAAATGGAAGGAAAGTAATAAATGCTGTGAGAATAATGAAGAATGGTCAAACTCAAGGGAAATATGTTGTAATTGGAAAAATACTAAAATAGGGACATGGTCTGTTAATTGAGGGTATGGCTTGTTTAATCTGCATTGTATTGTTTTCTGATTGGAAGAATGTAACCCTGGTCAGCTAATTGATAACAAAAAGGAATACAAAATACAGGAGGGGGGGGTTCATTCATTTCATTTCATTTCAATGAATGAACCTGGAAGCTGGGATTGACACGATTTTGATCAAAGGCTTCAAGAGGTGACAATAATCAAAAGGTGACTGTGGTTTATGCTGGGCAGGGGATGTGCTGACCAATGTTTTGTGCTTCAGGGTAATTGAAAAATATATAAACTTAAAAAAAGAAGTCTGTTGCATGTTTAGAGAAAGCGTGTGATAAAGTACGAACCTTTGAATTATGAAATGTTTTGGCACATATGGAACTGAAGCTTGATTACCCTATGATAAAAGAAAGCATATGCTGCGTAGTAAGTGGTTTTTGTGAGGAATGAATGCTTGCCAAAAGATGTGAAAATGGCTGTGCTTCTGTCTACTTTGTTACCTGGAAGTTATTGTTGGTGGATAAGGGCAAATATAAATACGGGTAGTCCTCAACTTACAACTGGTTGCTTAGCAACCTTCAAAGTTATGATTGACCTCCCCAGAGCTACTTACAACCCAGTTTCAAAGTTTCAGTGGCCGTCCTCCCCATGGTCCCATGTTCATATTTTGGGGACTTGGCAACCAGTCCATATTTACAAACATTTACACTGTCCCACGGTTCACATGACCATGATTTATGATGTTTTTGGCCACAAACTGGAGGCTAGTTCTGGTTTCCTTGTGTTTTAGGCTCTTTTCTTTCTCTTATTTTTCTTAACTCACACCAGTTTCTTTGACTTGCTATTTCTTTCTCCTTTTCTGTCTGTTGCATTACGCTGCTTATTCTGACAGGGAACAACGTCATGGACCTGATAACAATTTTAAGAAATTAAAACAGCGAGGCAATAACTGTCAAAGCCAAATTCAGAATTTGTTTTAATGTTCTTGGTCTTGTAATCACCAAAAAGCATGAACAGCTTTGGTGGACAATCTTTGCTTCTTCTCAGGGCACATGAGTTTTTAAATCATTTTAAATCATTCACTGAGAAATCTGAATAGGGTGTCTCAAATGAATTCTTTCCAGCTGTTGGTGGTCTTTCCAGGAATGGATGGAGTAACTTATCTGGCCTGGATTCCTTCTGGCTTTTCCCTTAACGTGATAAACTTATCATTTATTGGTATCTCTGTTGACTAATATGCAACCATTTTCATGCTGTATAATTCGCTCACCTCATGTTCAAAATACTTGATTTATGTTCTTTTGCTCAGTGCAACGTTCATGCTTGACAGATAAGGAATCTTAGTAAATTTCTCCCAAGCCTTCTCCACTGAAAAGCTCCCTTTGTTATGCAGACTGGGATTGGGGCTGCTGCATCCATGCTACTTCTGTAAATCACGATGCCCTGTTCCTGTTATCCATATACTTGTGCCTGTAATTTATGTCAGTTCACCCCAAGTCCCTCATTTCACATTATCCCATAGAGCAGTGACAGATTTAATGTATATTATTTTCCAATGAGATTTTTAATTTAATAGAAGTTGCTGCATAGCAGAATGATTTCTTACAGTGTGTGGTGATGTCTTGGCAAATGACAACACACCTCAGTATTCTGGTAGGCCGCTATCCACAGAAGTGGTTTAGGGTTGGGAAAGTTCAGCTTCAGTGGCTGTGGTGCAATAGTTTATTGATTTCTCTGCCCCATTTCATCAAACTGGCAGTAGAGAATGCCCAGACCCAGCCAAATTATATATGTTTTGTTTTCATCTAGGAAAAATAATGTTTGTGTGTAATGAATCTGTGATTTGTATTCTAAATCTACTGTTTCAAAACATATTTATCTGCTAATACTTTCCATTCATATCTGCTGAATTGATTTCCAAGGAAGCATGTTAGAAGTGGGATGATAATTGCCAATACTGGAGAGAGAGAAACAGCCCTGTCTTTCAATCAGTCTTGACTCCTGGTGACTTCCTAGACAAGTCTATGCAGTTTTCTTCCAAGCTTTCAGAAGTGGTTTTCCTTGCCTTCTTCCTAGGGCTGACAGACCCAGCTGTGTTTGTGCCTAAGGTGGGACAATTACTCAGGGCCTCCCAGTTTGGTTCTTTAACCCCTAGATCAAACTGTCTGTCTAATATTGGCTTAGCTCTTAAAAACTGAGGTTAATATCTATTCTGGATCTCCTAGGATTTTTTTTTAATAGAGTGATTCTTTGCCTTAGAGATCTTAGGTGTATTCAACTCCTAATGAAATCAATGAAAGTTATTTGAGATTATTTTAACTTTAAAATGGACCCGAGATTGAGGTTAGATAGACATTATTTGATTATATTCTCAACACAAAGCAGGATTATCAAGTCTGCTCTGAAGAAGAATCTTGGGCACGTCACACATCTGATTAGCGTCAGGTAGAATGGCTACTATTTTTGGATAGAGAGAAAACTGCTTAACATGACATATGGCATATCATAAATACCATAATGATATTTTCTGTTCATGCTTTTTATAATAAGATGGCTCTATTACATATAACATTACTGGAAATGTGCCCCTCTTCAGATCTAAAGCAGGAAATGTGCTATGATATGGGCGGGTCTCTCAGTTGTTTCTTAAAGAAGCTATGATCACATTCTGTTGCCACCTTACTAATGCTTCCTTAATTCAGATGTACATTTTCTGGGAAATTCACTGTGATTTTGTTCCTGGAGTTTGATAGTCTGTGGAGTTTCTGGACTACTTATTGAGAGTTTAGGGTTGTAGTGTAAGTAATAAGCTAATAGTAATAATTCTGTTTGAGTCCAGCCCACTATACATAGCTAGATTGGACTCAAGCAGAACTAAAAGGCCTGGATAGGAAGACCAGAAAAATAATAACAATGAATTGTGCCCTTCATCCATGCAGGGATGTTGACAGACTTTAAATAAAATAAATGAGCATTACAAGTGCAGCAGACAGTTAGGTATATTAATATAACAAAAATGTCCAATAAAATGAGCAGTGGAATAATATCTGAAGAAGAGTGAAGAAGATGCACTGAAGGTAGTATACAATGAAGGTTTACTGAGTGCTGAAGACACCAAACTGGCCTACAAGAAAGACCAAATGAAGAATAGAAAAGAGACATGGCAGGGCATATTACATGGCCACTACATTAAAAAAAAAAAAGTAACAAGCAATACAGATAAGCTCTGACAATAGCTAAGAGCAGAAAAATTGAAGAAAGACACAGAGGGGATAATTTGGGCTTCACAAGACCAGGCCTTAAGAACAAATGCATACAAAGCCAGAATTGAGAACTCAGTTCAGAACATAAATGCCACCTCTGAAAAGAAGCTGAAGAAACGGTGGACCAGTTTTAGCTGAGCAAGATTGCAGAAACTGACTACAAACAACAGCATGACAAAAGAGCAACAAAGGTACACTGGAGAATCTGCACGAGATACAATTTGCCAGCAAATAAGAACATGTGAGACCATAAAGTAGAAAAAAATATTAGAAAATGAAACAGCTAAATTGATCTGGGATTTTAGAATTCAAACAGATAAGCACCTGCCACATAACATCCCAGGCTGAGGTTTGAGCCTGAACACCTCAGACTCAATTGCTGATAAGAAACAACAACAACAAAAAAAAAGTCTGCAGAGGAGACTGCAGAATAGGAGAGAAAAAACTGGAGAAAGTCACAAACTACAAATACCTGCAAATAGAAATAGAATGACTATGGCAAAAGAAAACAAAGTAGTAATAGTATTAGGCACCTTGGGTGCAAGCCTAAAACATCTGGAGCACCATTTGAACCATTTAAGAAGAGACTAGACCACGGGTGTCAAACCCGCGACGTCACATGACGTGTCGCAACGTATTGCGACTTTTTCCCCATTGCCAGCAATGGGGTGGGCGCAGTTTTGGCGTGACACATCTGGCCTGTGGGCCGGCAGTTTGACACCCCTGGACTAGACAGTCACTTGTCTCTGCTCTACTCTACTCTACTCTACTCTACTCTACTCTACTCTACTCTACTCTACTCTACTCTACTCTACTCTACTCTACTCTACTCTACATCAGCATTGGCAGCATGGCTTTACATGGATGACCCGAAGTTCTATGGGAAAACACCATCTGAAATAGAATTGCTGCTCAATACTGTTTGTATATACAGTAAAGATATTATAATGGAGTTTGGACTGGACAAATGTACCACGCTCACCATCAAACAGGCAAAAATAGTGAAAATTGAAGGAATCAAGATGCTCTATGAAAAAAACAACATAATGAGTCTGGATGAAGAAGATCACTATAACTACCTGGGTATGTGGATAAAAATCCCAAATCCAATCTAAACATCTGGCTGATTGGGTTACTGACAGAAATAATACTTACACTGCAATACATAAGACTGATTTACTATAATTAAGAACAACAAAAGACAAGGCCTTCAGAGTTAAAATATTCATCGTAAGACAAAAATACAGACTAAACCCATAATAAAATAAATCAGACTATCTTTGTTATCCTATCGTTTAACATTGCCCCTCTAGACTTCCAATATTTATTGGAAGATTATCTTGAGACTGCCACCAAGCAGCACTGCCTACAGGCCTCACTAACAGCTTCTCTAAGAATGAATGAGTTGAGCAGGAAGAGTATTTCAATGTCAAGCCACTGAGTGCATTGGATATAATATGTATTGACTAGCTCCTTTGTTGTACCTGGAAACTAACAGGAAGCCTAGAGGAGAGGATTTATGTACTTGTGAAGAGTAATGCTAGTCACTAATTGGGCCATTGCATTCTGGACTAACCAAGCTTCTAAATAATCTCCAAGGGAGGTCCCATGTAGAGGACAATGCTCTAGACTAGTTTCACTTTTAGGGTTTTGTGAGGTTTTTTGGCAAATGTACAATTGAAACTGCAATAAAAACTCAAATCTAACTGAAATGGAAATGGGAAGAAATAGGTG
>NW_015386637.1:92017-102745 GCF_001527695.2 Protobothrops mucrosquamatus | reverse complement strand
TCTCTCTCTCTCTCTCTCTCTCTCTCTCTCTCTCTCTCTCTCTCTCTCTCTCTCTCTCTCTCTCTCTCTTAGGAAACACCAAAATGTGGTTTAGTCATCATAAGGATGTTGGGAAATGTGTATTACTAAATATTTTGCAGCATGGAAGATTTAATTTTCAGCAAGTGCAATCTGTAATAATTCTTTTCTTTGGCATATGTACCGTAATTCAGTATTTTACATTTATGACGATAAACATTTCTGAACAGTTTAATGAGTAGCAAGGTAATTTTCCTGTTAAAACTCAAGGCCCTCCACATTTTTTAATAAACACTCTATTCACTGCCATATGTGTTTGTGGCTTTTCAGCCAAGATTGAAGCAAGTTAACTTTGAAAGCTGCTTCAACATTCTGCTCAGGAGCCAAAACCACCAATGTCTTATGAGCCATTATATTTAAAAAAAAGAAGAAGAAAAAAAAGGAGTATTTTAAAGCATCTACAAAAACTCTGTTTAGTCCACCAAATTTATTACATAGCTAGTAAATTGGAGGAAAGGTCATACCTAATATTCTAAGGGGTTAAACATATTTTAAGACAAGCTAATTTTGTGCCATCAATTTCCCTGACCTGATAGAAATACAATCCCTTCCTGAACGGTTGCAATGAAGTTTCAGCGGTGTTTTGGAACCTAACAACGTGTTATAGGAGATGTGCTACATCCATTTCTCACATCACTTCCATAGCTCTTGGCTGCTATTTGCAGCTTTGGAGATATGGAAAGAGATGGAACCTGATGATATCTTATCATGTCTGGTTATTACCAAATATGATCAAAAGGAGGAATTTGGAAACATAAATTGGCAGCAGCCCCATATCTCCCCTAATACTACACCCTAACTTTGATAGAATATTTCAGAATATGTTGGAGATAGTTGAGAGAAAGAGAGAATCCACTGTGGAATTTGCTGTCCACTTTGAGTGTGAAATTGCCAGGGAAGCAAATTCCCCTTCCTCTTTTTATGAGTGGATGTTCCACCTTGTGATAACTTAATATCCAGATCATCTTGAGTTTAGACATGCAGTTTTGATACCTTTGGCACTTCTAGCTGTTGCTGTTTTTTTTCCACATTTTCCCAACTGCTTGATTCTGACAGGAATCACAGAGGAATGATAAAATACAATCTGTTTATATCTAAGATGCAATATTTACTCATTCACTTTAATGTCTTTCCTGGTTTTTTCTCTCCCTTAATCAGAGCCTTTTTTTCTAATAGAATGCCCAGAACGGAGTTCCGGCACCTTTTTTGGATGGAACCTTGTAAGGTAGGCAAGGTGGGTTGTATGATGTGTGTGAGTTCCGGCACCTTTTTTTTTTTTTTTTTTTTACAAAAAAAGCACTGTCCTTAATATTTTGGTAAATCTAACCATGGGAATTAGATTACAAGCTTGCAATTACCAAATAAAAAGGAAGGAGAATCTCCTACATAATCTTCATGAAGAGAGGAAGGTTGCATGCACATGAGAAATCTAAGCCAAAAGACTTTTAGTTTTTTCCTAGCAGATATTTGCTGGCATTTTAAGAACAACATTATTCTATACAGTAGAAAAAGCATTTGAAGATATAATATTTGACAGCTACGTGTGATTGAATATCTCCCTAACCGTTTTTGTTCTAACAATGAACTGAATACTAGCTAGCATCTTTTACAGTTCTGTTTATACTTTGTTTCTTCTTGCATAGCTCAGTCCGTTTGCCAAGGTAAAAACAAAAGTTGCTAAATAAATATTAAAACAATACTGATTTGTACCGAAGCAACAGATGCTAATATGCTGAATGCTAAACAGAAGTGCTTTGGGTAGCAAAGACCGCTTAGAAATTGTGTGTGTGAGGTGGGAGCCATTAGCTGGGACATGCATCGCTCTGAACAGGGAAGGGGGGAGGGCACTGAAGGGATGGGAGCAGACTATAAGATTCCAATAGTGATTGGTAAAGAAAAATATGGTAAGAGTCAGGAAATGGACCGAGCCACAGGCATCTTGTTCCTGTGGTACATTCCAATTTCTCACACTCAACCCCAGGCCTTGGATGGCAGATTTTCAAGGCCCCAGGCTGTTGACTGCTGCTGATGAACTAGATCAGTCTAGGTCAAGCCATCTTAACTCTCAATTTAATTGTCTAGGAAAAGGCTGATCTAGCATGCATTATCAAGACCTGGCTGGGACCAAAGGTGGGTCCTGTTCACTGAGATCTGCCCAGCCAATTGGGTTTGACACCAACTGAGACCCCAGGGTAGGGGAGATGAGTGTCAGAGATTATTCAAGATATTTGTCAACCCTAGCAAGACAGAGTTGCTGTGGGTATTTGGACTCTCTGGAGGCAGGTTCTTCCATCTTTGGTTCTGGATGAGGTTGCACTGACCCAGACAGACCCGTGCACAATCTGAAGGTGCTCCTAGACTCAGCTTCTACTCAAAAAGCAGGGGGCACCCACGGCTAGGAGGGCCTTTGCACATCTTTGGGTGGTGCACCAGTTGCATCCTGGGGGGGGGAGGGCAGCTGCTCACAGTAACTCATGCCCTTGTAACCTTTCATTTAGATTTCTGTAACACACTCTACATGGGGCTGTCCCTGAAGAGCAAATGGAAATTTCAATTGGTGCAGAATACAGCTGGGTAGGAAGTAAATGGTGCCAGATATAAGGCACACATAACACCATTGGTTACCAATGTGTTTTTAGGTACAATTCAGGATGCTGGATACAACATGGCCTGGGATCATGTTATCTTCCTTTTTCCAAGAGTTTGTACCAGTACAACCCTATCTAGCAGAATGGGCATGCTGTAGATCCAGAGAGTATTGGCTGGCGGGGACCAGAAGGTAAGAGCTGAAAAACCAAGAAAGTCCAGTTGCCTCTAGAAAAAGCAGTTTTGGTACAACCATGACCTGGATGACTGAAAATCTCCATAGACAACTAGAAGACAAGCTTTTTCCACAGTGGCCCCTGTTCTGTGGAACATCCTCCCTTCAGAGATCAGAATGGGCCCAACCTTGTCAGACTTTCATAAGGTCTAAAAACCTGGCTATGTTCCTGTGCCTGCATTGCTAAGTGTGCTAAGGGCCCCATTTCCTGGCTGTATTGCTAATTGGTCAAGTATCTTGGCTGTCATGTGTATTTATTTTGGATGGTTTTATTGTTTTTAAAAATATTACCAGTGTGTTAATTGTAATGTGTGTTTTTTTTAATTGTAACCCACCCAGAGTCATTGACTGAGATGGGCAGCTATAGAAATTTAATAAATAAATAATTTTTAGATTAATCCTTAAAAGACAGGTGAAACCAGAGACCCTAATGCTAAGATCTGCAAAAGTTTGCACTGCCTGTAATTCCACCCACCCACTCACTCCAAAATCCAATAATGCTGAGAAAGGGCTAGAGGTGAGGATGGAAATGAAGGAGAAGTAAATTCAGTACAGATGCTTCAGAGAATTTCTCCCATGGCAGAGATGCTGGAGAATAGTTGGAATATGGATAGTGCAGAAGTACCCAATAAAGCTTAATAGACATGAGTTAGAGAAGGAGGAAAGTAAGAAGAGGAAAGAATGACATAGCAGTGGAGCACAGCCAAAACATGCCTAGAGGAGTTAGCTGAATCTTGACATGCCTGTATGTGGGACCAAAGGTCCCACCAAAGACTGAGGACCAGGTCCCACTTACCATCAGTCACTGTCCTTTTGCTAATGTATAGGAGTATTCTGCATGGTAACCATGTACTACTTACCTTCCATGCAGAATCTGTCTGGAAATTACACAAATTTAGGAGAATTCTGTTTGGATTTCAATCCATTTTTCAGCTTTGGCAATGATACAAGCCAGGTGTTTGGTCCAGATACAATAGTAATTACTGTGGCTCCCAACTGGTAGATTTCTCTGCTTCTTCACCTCTTCCATCTATGCCAGGAAAACAAATTCCAATTGCTGCCCTTTTCATGGATGTGTCTTTAAAGACAGGTAGTTTCCATTGATAGACCTATCAATGGAAAAAGGTAGGGATGCCCTACTTTTGATATATTTGTTTGCAGACAGAAGAAATAATTTTGAAGACAGTCTCTGACCATTGATGGTGTTTTAGGCACTATAGCGGAGGCCTTGAGTACAGAATTTTGAAGTCCTTGGTGCTCTCCGAGTTTGGTTGTTTGCTTGTTTGCAGACATTTCATTACCTAACCAGAATGATTTTTTTCCTGCTTTGTTTTTCCAGATCACTTTTTCTCTGAGTTTTCATATGATAAATTATAGCTACCTGGAAGCTACGTTATGTCTATTCCTCCCCAAGGTATTTGCTGTAATACATTTTTTTTCTGTTACAGGTAGAAAGAGTTGCTTCACTAGACCTTTATTAGGTTCCTTATTCCATCTCCAGGAATATATATATTTATTTCTTGAAATTGGTTCGCTAAACCAAATCATGACATTGTTCTCAATCAACAGCTGAATAAATCAACTGAATCCATCTAGAAGTTGCATGACTGGTGTCAGATCCTTTGGCATGTCTTTCCTTGGAGACTGTCATTTACAGCTAGGATCCTTTCACAGCTGTTGTGCAAGTGGACAGTTCAATTCAAATTTCACTTCCAGGAGAGTCTGTTGAAATCATGAAATGTTAACTTCCTATGACTGACTAGTTATCAGATAACACACATGCAGCTGAAGCACTATAGAAGAGATAAGGTGTCAAGGAAGACTTAATAGTCTTCAAAGGAGGAGCTCATTTTCATAAGTACTAAGAGAGGTGACATGGAAAGCTGAAGGGAAGGGCTGTAATCCAATTGATTCCTCTCTTCCCTGTGGCCATCCTGTCAACTATCTCATTAATGCAGCAGGAAATTTCCTTTTTTTAAAAAATGCTCTGTCAGAGATGGAGGTAAGTGAGGCACCTGGCACGTAGAATGAGTTCATTTAAAGGAATGTATTTCAGAGAAAGATTGTTGTATCCAGACCATGATTTTATGCATATTTTCCAACATGTGGGAAATTTACTTTGTTCATTTATTCAACGCTTAATTAAAGTTGCATTCTTAAGCATAAATATAAAGATGACGTGAACAATGAACTACAGTGCCAACAGGCATCAAACATATTTAACTTTCTTCAGATCCGTGGTCATCTGTGCTGCAATATTGCAAATATTTCCTGTCCCCATTGAAATGAAGGTATAGGTGACTCCCAGGTTCATAAAAACATAAATTTCCATTTTTAAAGGCATATTTTGTCAAAAGCTTAAATTAGTAGTTTTTAGGCAATCTGAGAGGAGAATCAAGAGAAGAGAAAGGAAAAGGAGCATGAGAAAGTGATAACAGAATGGATTTTGTTTAATGACAAATTGTTCGGACCTAAGTAGGTTCTGTGGCTTATAATATATAGAGAGGTATGAACATATGAAATTTCTGAATAAATGCCGGAAAGACTTTTTGCAGCTTTGCAGTTAGCCATTCTTCTCTTCTGCACCAAGCCTGAGTCTGTTGGGACAAGAGATATTGAGGCTAACGGACACCAGATTTCTTCATTTCTTTGCTTTCCCTTTAGCCTCTCCAGTTCAGTCTCCATGGCTTATTCTGTGCCATTGTTTATTTCTCTTGCTCATATCAGAGCCAAAGTGAACAGAGCAAAAGATCATGTAATTGCTCGTCTTTGAACTCCTCTTGCCAAAAGCTACACCAAGTTTACCTAGATCCCGAAGTGCTCTTCTTTCAATCCTCTGTCCCTTGCTCTTATCATAACATCATGGTTACTGGAATGAACAGAGTATGGCATGATTTTAGGCAAGTCTCCAGGAAATGCCATCATAAAAATGTTATATTTCTTCATATAAAGATGTGTGTTCTCATCTATATAAATAAAAATGTAAATGTTCGTTTGTTCAAAATCTTAAATCTCTGAAAGTTCTTCACTGATTGCTTTGAAAGTTTGACACAACGTTGCATTCGAATACGCGCGTGTTTTTATATACCTATATTATATAGATGTCACACATGTGACAGGTAAAAACATGCTTTTTTAAAAAAACAGCGCCATCTGTTGGACATAAAAGCAACACACGCTACGATTCAAAGGTGAAGATGTCCTCATTCCTCGCATTCCTATGATTCCAATGGATATGCCATTTCAATTTAAGAGATTGCAATTCCCAATTCGATTGGCGTTTGCAATCACCATCAACAAAGCTCAGGGCCAATCTTTAGAATTATGCGGTTTAGATCTAGACACGGATTGCTTCTCACATGGGCAATTATATGTTGCGTATTCTAGAGTCGGCAAACCAGACAATCTCTATATCTGCACAGACAATGGAACAACAAAAAATATTGTATACTCACAAGCATTGTGAAATTAAACATATTACAAACGTGCACTTTCTCTTTTCTTTCTTTTCCATTTAACCAGACTGAGCCACAGCAACGCGTGGCCGGGTACAGCTAGTAATAAAATGAAACACTACTTCGCATTCTGTCATTTGCCTTCCTCTTCTTTCGACAAATTCCCAATGGCTCGAGTAAACATGTCAGTTGTATTCTCATTTTAACATATGCTGGAGTCCACTATTGGCTTTGTGATGGCCATTTCCCAGATTTAAGTTAAAACCTCTCAATTTCCTGCAGTAAAGTTGGGTGGGTTGACCATAAATCTCTGACTTGACATGTTAGGGGTAATTAGGAAAAGCCTTGCAAAAGGAAAAGGCAGAATAAATTGGTATATGGACTTGGCAAACTTCACCATCCCCGAACTCTACCTAACTTAAAATCTACCGGTAGCTAGAACAATTTAGACAATATGGTCTTCCTACCCCACTTTGCCTCCTTCATACTATTGGGTTAATTTTGCTAAGATTTTGAGGAATCAGAGAAATTTGAGTCAGTCTGGAATACCCAATCATTTTTCTAGGGCTCTAGTATCCGGTATGAAGGAATGTTCCAGCATCATGCCTTTGCCCTCAAGGCTACCTTTACTAGGTGCAATGGATGAACTTCACACCCAGCTTGCTTTGCATGGATGAGATCAAGCTGTTGCCAATGTAAGGATGCCAATCTCCTTAGTTTCACTTATGGTAGCTTTGCCCCCAGCATTCACATGAATAGTAGCAGTTGTAGAATAAAGGAGGTGACATCTGTGATTCTGCCCATTATTCTGAAGGTATCCAATAAGTACACCACCCCAGGAAAAATGGTGTCTAGGGAAAAATATAGTTCTACTTTTTAAATATAATTTGAAAGAGCTCTGAATCTGCATAGAATTTCTGAATTATTCTAAGAAGCATTAACAAATATATTTCATTCAGGTGGGGAACCAATCTTCAGCTCCTGCTCTCCACAATATTCATTTCTCCACTCAATACTGAATTTCAGAATTGTAATGGGCTTGTGCTGTATTTTACTACTATTTCAGGGTGGCTAGTGATTAAAAGTTGTTAAGTTTTTCTTTTAAAAGAAAAAAATAAAGAAGCAGGATGCTTTTTACTTGGGAGTATTTATCCATTGCTTTTTACTTGGGAGTATTTATCTGCTATTGCTTCATTCACTTTGTTCTTGTAGCACCAGAATGCAGCCCTCAATAGAATAAAAGAATTATGTGCTCTAGGCTAATTGGGAACATATTCTCTGAAAGTGGATACTTAATGGAGCCCAAACCATCTATGCATAAGAAGGAGCCTTCAGTAGTCTTGAAGGAATCTGTAGGGGAAATGAATATGAGAAACTTCAATGGCCTTGTGAAGATTGAATGGATTCGGTAGGTACAGATATAGACTGTTGTGGAAAAATGGGAAATGTGGTGGGAACTGAATGATAAAGACTTCCTTGGAAAGTAACTTGACTGGCTTCCACATGGACTGCTATCATATTTAGGGCCTGAGAACCACCAAATTTTAATTACAGAGTAAGAAATTAAATAAAACAGAGGACAGTATTGTGAAGATCAAGAGGAAGACAGAGAGTATGGCAGGGAAAAAGGAACCTTGATTATTGGAAGAGAGAAGAATTATAGAAGAGTTAGAATTATCCACATTTGGTAGAAATAGTATGCGCACCCCTGTGGGGATGGGTTGGTTTATGGTACAAATATGTGTGTATACATATACAGAAGTGCAACCTCCAAGCCACTACCCAGCCCTCCATGCATCTCTTTCAGCTTATAAGTTTACCCATCACTGTGATCTACAATAAAGTTGAGCCACTAATCACTTTATAACTGTGCATTCATGCTTTCTGGGTTAGCAATCATTAGATAAATTCAGTTAACGCTTCCAGTGTTGCCCCCACACAATTTTGTCCTTTGTACATTTCCCACTAATATGTAACCCTTTAAGATAGATACAATTTAAATGCTTTTCAAATTTGTCTGGATTGTGCCCATTATGTTCAATAGATCCTGAGTGGAGAATGGAATTACTTTTTGAAATAGGGAACACCTAATAATTAATAATTACTTCACTATTCCTGTGTACACCATTAACTAAGTGAAATGAGATATTTGCTTTGGTGATAATCTTCAATTAAATTATATTTTGAATTGCAGTTAAGATTTATCACTTAATTATTTTATGGTAAACAGAGAGAGAAAATGTTAGAATTAGTTTCTCATAAAAGGGATTATCAATGTTTACAATAGAAATGGGAGAGAGATTATTCATTTGCTATGTCTGGGGGATAAAATATATCTGTAGTATCTTTACATTGTAAGTGAATATCCCTATTCTGGTCCCAACTGAATAATTAAAATGCTATGAATACATGAAATTATTTTCAGTATTTACACTTGATTGATATATCTATATAACTGTTTATCAGTGCATGGTATAAGCTTAACATACCCTCGATTGGCAATATTCAAATTTTCCTAGCATTTATCTTTGTTCTCCTGCCACTAATAATTAGCCATCACTGGGTCTTTGATATTGTAATACTTGGAGAAAATGAAGATTTAGACAACATTAAACAAAATGGCATACATCAAATGCACTTGACCAGGTATATTCCAGGCGACTTAGAAATACAGATTAAGGAAAAAAAACCAAATATAAATAGACACCAGATAAGTCAAATAAGATACTGTGACTTTTTAAAAGTTGGTTCTAGCTAGAATTTTGTTAAAGTCAAAAGAATTTTTTTACTAAGCTTGGTCTTAATATCTGTGTATATACAGTTGGGCATTTCGTATGATTTATCTCAACAGGTTTTTCCTAGCTCCTTTTCCTAAATTCTCCTTTAAATAAAACAATGCCTTGCTATTTAGGCAGAGGGACATTCCTGAAAAGTTCTTCCTTTGCTTTAGCTTGGGCATTTAGTGATAAAATTGAACAGCTGGCAGAATTAAATCACCCAAAAGACCCCTGAGAAATTCCGCTCCCTAGTCTAATTTGTTGACATTGTAGCAGTTAGATGATGATTGATACTTTCCCTTCCCTTTATCTCTGAAATTCGTTGGAGTCCTTCAGAAATCCTACAGTGGTTTCCATAGATACATGTGGAATGAAACTGGATTTAAGTGTCAGAGAGCGAAATGGCCATGGACCTAAGAAATTATTTCAATATTTCTCTTTGTGTGAGTGAACGTAGAATAAGATCATTTGACTGAATGGAAGCCACAGAGCTTGCCTGCCTTAATAGAAAAGCTCAAAAGACAAATTAGGTGCTATTTAAGGTCAAAACTCACCCACAAACCCAATAAAGGAGACTATGTGTAGCTCAGGATTGAAATGAAGGGTCTTTGGTACTCTTTGAGACTGGGTGGTTTTCTTGCAGATTTCATTACCCCAAACTAGGTAACATGAGTGCTAATCATCACCAACACAGATGATGTTACCTAGTTTGGGTATGAAACATCTGCAAGAGAACAACCAAGCTCAGAGAGAGCCAAGGACCCCCTCACCCATTATTACTAATAATATTGGCCCATAATACTGTCCCCTTCAAAGAACAATAGTTTCCCACACATGTTCTTTCCGACTTTGGGCAAGGTCCATGCTGCTGTATAGTCAAATTACTGTTCTATTTGTGCAACCAAGTATCCCAATAGTAAAAAGATACATTCTGTGGGATTAGAATCTGTCTCAAAAGCAAGCAAAGAGAGTGGTTCGCCCTTAATCACCAGTCCCTATTCAACAATATGAAGTTAAATTGTAATTTTGCAAATATTGGCTAATCTTTCCCATTTGTAAGATCACTTTAGATCAATTGCCCTCAATTAATCCTTTATTTTGCTTTCCACTATTTGCATTTGTTTTAATTTAGCAGCACCTCAGAGACTGTGGTGTAGGGCCTTTATTATATGCCATTTAGTATCTTTTAAAATCTTGTGCATATGACAAATTGTACAATGCGTTATTTATGTTGTGAACTATGTTGAATGGTATCTGATTTATTCAGAGTAAAAGAATTCTAACTTCTTTTATGGGTGTCCTCTGAGATAAATGTGGCATCTGCTCTTGTATCTATTTTGAAATTCACAGTTGTCCCACAGTTTGTTAGCTTTATCCTCCATGAGAATGGCGTGTCTTTTAAACAATGCAGGCTAAGGAAATTAGCCTTCCACTTCTGTGGTCACTTCAAATGCATCTGTGTAGAACATGTGAGAGCAAATTGTACTACATTTGAACATTTCTTATTAGTACTCCATTTAAGCAAAGATCAGAACTATTGAGACTCTTTCCAAATCATATGCATATTGACCTAAAAGGATTTGGCTGGTTTTTTGGG
>NW_015386637.1:72382-91006 GCF_001527695.2 Protobothrops mucrosquamatus | reverse complement strand
AGTGGGTCTCCTCAGGGTGCCGTCAGCCAGACAGTGCCGGCTGGCGACCCCCAGGGGGAGGGCCTTCTCGGTGGGAGCTCCCACCCTCTGGAACGAACTACCCCCAGAGATCCGGGTGATCCCGGATCTCCCTTCCTTCCGCCGCGCCCTTAAGACATGGCTCTTCCAACAAGCAGGACTGGCCTAAGGGGAAATTTTTTAGTGGGGTTTTAAAAGCAATTTTAAAAATTAATAAGGCCAAATTTAATATTTCATCTTAACTTTGTTTTAATGAGAGTTTTTGGGGTATTTTTGTAGTTGTTTTTATCAGGCTGTCAGCTGCCCTGAGTCCTCAGGGAGAAGGGCGGGGTATAAATTCAAATAATAAATAAATATTTTCCAATATGTAGACAGTAATGATAAGCTACCTACACATCCGCTCTTGGCAAAACAGTACTTTGGAATAAGAAAAATGTTTAGGAGCGCATAGCAAATATAAAAGATTTATTTTAAAAAAATGAGGACTGCCTTTTCAAAACACAAAAATCAGTCATATCTGACCCACACCCCTAAACAGATGCCTGCTCTGACATAGCCACACTCTGTTAAATGCACATAGTTTAAAACTTGTGCAAATACATTCTTTTTACTGCGTGTACAAGCATTGGAGTAGATGCTTAAATCCACTAAAACTCTTGCCGACAATTATCAGGATTAATAGCAGCAAGAATTCTAGCTGAGGAGCAATGAAAATTCACAGTAATCTTAAATCTGGTGTGAATACAACTCATAATCTCATAAAACCATCCACGCCCAGCTAATCCCTTTGATCTTTCATCCTCTTCCTCCTTGGGCTGCCAACTAAACAAATTCCCACCCCTCCCCATCGGCCATTCCATGCGGCCTTCAACACCTCCCTCCTTTGTGGTAGAGCACAAAAGTATGGGAGCGTATGGAAGTGCTTGCCACACTTCCAATCCTTTTTCAGCCTTGGCAGTGAAACAGAACATAAGTTCAGTTTACATAAGAAGTGGGGAGAGAAGAGAGGCAGGGTGGGAAAATAGTCACTGGTAGCAAAGTTTCACAGGTCTTCTGCTGTCACTTCTCTGATCCTATGGAATGGCCATTCCATGGGACTGGAAGAATGTTGCAAAGGTCTCTTCTCTGCCATATTTTCTCCCTTCTGTCCCGGTTGTTTCTCCTGCCACCCGTGTCAAGAAAAGCAGGAGGAAATAACAGAGGTTGGTTTATGCTTCCAGTAATCACTCCATGGAAACAGAGAACTGGCACTTAAACAATGTGCAGAGATGAGAGGAAGTAAATATATCTCTCCTGGTGCCAATTGTCCAAGTATCAAAAATGCCCACTTTCACACATAAGGTGGATAGCTACTTTCCCCTATTTTTTTTCCCAAAGGTAAAAGGAAGTGGAATGGACATGGCTTTGCAGATCAAACTTTTGTAATGTAGCTGCCCATCTGTTGCAGCATAGGTGCTGCAGTGCCTAAATTGGGTTTAGGGGAATGGGGAGGTGGAGCTATATAGTATTTCCTGGTGCTCTAGAAGATCACTGGACATGGCTTGAGAGCATCTTCCTAAGGCCTTGTTGCTGCAGCAGCCAAGATGGAGAATGGATAATTGCTAATTCAATGGAGTACCATCTGAGAAAAATCTACTTCTTGGAATCCTATATTAAATTGGGACAAGAACTTAGACAAGAAACATTATGCAGGGTGGAAAACCACCAGAATTAATTACAATTAAGTGCCCTCTCTGGTTACTATAATAAGATTTATGTATCTCTTATTTTCCTTTAAACTCTGCGCAGCAGTGGCATAAATACCCCACAAATGGATATGGATTTAGATTCTCGGTCAGTGCCACTTGCGACCTCGTCGCTTCCAAGTGTTCTTGCTACATTTTGTCGGTTTACTCTCTGCAGGACTGAGCAAAATTTAGCTCTGGTGAATCCCTAACACACAAGCCGAGGTCTCAAGTTACTGATGAGGTCTTCTTCTTTAAATGTGGTATTAAGAGTACCTAGGAGTTCTGAGCAATATTATGCATCCTTTTTTAGATCTGTCTGTTCATCACAATATTGTGCCAGAGCTTGTTTGGAAAACATGACTGGCAGATAACCATCTCTATCTTTTTCACTGCTGGAGGTCAGGGCTGGACAAAGGTAATGCTTTTTTAATTAGTTGTTGAGAGGATTGAATATCACTGCTATGGGCTGCATACTGTTTCCTCCAAGTTTGCATCTGAAGAAAACCCCTGGCCATTTTCACATGGGATACTAGAAATTACTTTTCATTTGCACCGTGTGATTTACAAAACATATTCATGTGAGATTAAATGCAGCAAAGAAATTGAACATATATTTTACAAATGCAGATCTTATTTCACATCATATAGAGATTTAAGTGCAAACAATTTTTTAAATTTATCTGTGGAAATACCTAGTGAGATTGTATTCAGTTTTTGGCACAATATCTTATGAGAAAAGGAAAAAGAAAATAGGTATCCTACTGACCATACAAGGTCTCCTGTGGCTTACTTAAATTTTTATTGATAATGTAATAAGGCTGAAAGAGGGACAAAAATTGCAGGAGGCAAGTGAAAGTAATACTGAAATCATATTTAACTGCATATTAATATATTAAGAAGAGCGATAACTTTAGGATGGAAAAACTGTAATAGTTGTTTATTCTGGTTAAAGTCAACCAAAGCACTCCTGGATGACTTGGAAAGCAATATCAACACAATAAATAAATGAATATTCTTTAGCACATGCTCAGTTTTGGCTTTAAGTCATTTCTAACTGACATTCTACTGAAATATTATCTGCTGGAGCATCCATAAGTCATAAAATAAATCATTCATGCCCCTGGCTTTGCTGGTATAGTTACCAAAAGAAACTCCATCTTGATTCAGTAAGATATATTTCCAAGAAAGTGTCTTTCATATTACAGTAGTTTGGAAGAAGGCAAATAATTTGTTGGTGGTGCTGACTTCCATCTTAGATTTCAGAAAAAATCCACTCAGCAACTGAAAGCTTCTATCCAGCCTCTGTTTACAAATCTTAGTGACCAGTAGTGGTAAGTAAGACTGGAAGAAGTAACTGTGAGGTGGGAAATACTTTGCATTTGCAGTACTCTGGTGAGAATTAATGAAGTAGAGACTTTTTGAAGGAATACAGCATCCATAACAATGTTGCACTATACCAAAAGCCAATAGCCAAATATCATATTAGACCAGGAATGCTACTGTTGGTCTTTGAATTATATTCTAGGTGAGTGGAGCTAACAAAGAAATTATATTCTAGGTGAGTGGAGCTAACAAAGATGATTTTATGGAAAATTACATACAATTGAAATAATCATTCCCTTTCACCGCATTAAGAAATTATTATCCAGCAACAAGCTTTGGAAGGGGCTTGAGGGAACAATGTTGGGACTAGAGGCTGTTCATTCTGCATAGAATATAAATGTGAGGATATGATTTAGGAATATTTACTGAATACGTCTTCTTTCCATCTCATCCTTTCTAAGCCATTCTGTAAGTATATAATGAGTTTTATACAAGGGATTCCATCTGCCTTTAAACACAGTTACTTATAAAAACAACTTATAAAAGGTGGGTTTTTCATGTTTGTCAGACTTTTGGAAGAGGATATCAGCAACCTTTGTTGTTTATATAAATGCATATGTTTTGTTTCTCTCCCATAACCACAAAACTGGACAAAGTATGAAATGTCCATCAAAAGTAGAAAACCAAATGGTTACCCATTCCATACCATTGCCGTAAAATTTGAAAATCTTGAAAATGCGCTGACTATCTTTTCTTTCATAAAAAGGCTAGGGCTCAGTGACATTTTTCAAAAAAGAAAAAAAACATCCATCCAGAAGATGTCCTCTCAGATCATTTTCATTTTATGAGCAGATGAGATGGGTTATTTTTACATCCAGAGATAGGCATGCTATAGATCTGATCCTCCAACTGCCAAAAATAATGATGCCAAGCTAATTATAATGAACAACAAGATCATATATATATCTTACGATAAAACTCTTGAACTAATTTATCTGAGATAATAATTTAATCAATGGTAGCTGTAAATAGAGAAGCGGTTTGGTCTAGTGGTTAAGACACTAGGCTAGAAATCAAGAAACTGTGAGTTCTAGTCCCACTTTAGACATGAAATCCAACCAAGTGACTTTGGGCCAGTTAGTCTCTCTCAGTTCAATTCAACTAATAATAATAATAATAAAGTTGGAAAGGACCTTGGAAGTCATCTAGTCCGACCCCTTGCTCAGGCAGGAAACCCTATACCATTTCAGACAAATGGCTGTCCAGTCTCTTCTTAAAGAGAAGAGGGTTGTGGAGAAAATAAGAAGAGGAAGCTATATTAGATATGTTTATCACCTTGAGTTATTTATAACAATATAAAAGCAGATTTTTTTTAAAAAAAAGGAGGGGGGAAATATCTTTACAGGCTGTTTTATTCCTGGCCAAACTTCTCTTGCCAAGATTGATATTTGGATGATTTCTCTTTGTCGATACTGAATTCCTGTTTGTGGCATGAGCTTTGATTAATTTTGATGGCTGATGTGTTTCGGCAAGAAATGAAGAAGGTGGCAATAGCAGGTGCAATAAGAACTGACAGAAACCGTAACCTAAAATTGTACAGGAAATGTGGAAAAAACATTTTTACTTCCATTAGCATTCCCCCCCTCACCTGATTTTTTTTTAAAGAGGAATAAATTTGCTTCTCAAAAAAGCCGTTAAGTGGTAAATTGGCAATGAGTGAAAGAGATTTTTCAGATAAGTAACACACATGCATATAGAGACAAAATAAAAAATTACACAGAACCCTGAACTAATTTTGCATAGTTATCAAGGCCGACCGCCTGGCCTTAAACCACCCCTTGCTTAGAAGGTCCAAAATGATTTGTGTTTATGTTTTTCTTATCTGCTCCAAGAAAAAAGGAAGATGTCTGCAGAAAGGCCCTTAGACCTTTTTTTCTGAACTATAAAGGAAGCCCTGTCTGCCTTGCTCAGGTTGTGTGATCTCAGCCACAGGCAGAAAATAAAGAAGCTCTTTCCTCGTTCTTCTTGGCTGCTCCGGCTGTTGAGATTTCAACTACCACGACTGTGACAGGCAAGGAGAGGCAGCCAGAGGCTGGTGGGAAGGGGGGGAAATATTATTGTCTCTAGCTTTCCAGCCCACTTAATTGGCCTGAGGAAAGGGCGGGCGAGGGGGGGGTGAAGGGAAAGATTTATAAACAAATAGTCCATTATGCTTCTCATTAGTTGGAAGAATACCTGCATAAGTGGAAGCTGTCAGTTACAATAAGCACCCCCTCTCTTTTTGCTTATATAATAATCCCGGCATTCAAAAGACTAATCACTATACACTGATCTACAAAGCATCTTATTTCCTCATCAAATTTCCTTACTCAGCTTAGCCATGCTTGTCAGCTTCCCAGCTCCCCTTTTCAATAACTGGCTTATTCTGAGCGTCCAGCCAAGAAGCATTCCTCGGAGTAAACCACGGAAGAATGAAGACCTAATTTCTTTATCTCACTCCAGGAGAGATTTCTCCTCGTGCTCCTGGGAAAGGTCAGGCAGGTAATTCGGGCTGCTGGTTTGCATTAGAGAGGAGGAGGCCGATCAACACACACTGAAGTTTTTTCTTTGTCTGAGAAGTCAGATGGCCACCAAGGGTGAAGGAAGAATATAAATGGAAAAGGAAAGGAAAGAAAAGGAAAGGAAAGGAAAGGAAAGGAAGAAGAAAGAAAGAAAGAAAGAAAGAAAGAAAGAAAGAAAGAAAGAAAGAAAGAAAGAAAGAGATTTTTCTTTTCTTTTTTTAAATTTAGATGTTCAAACACTAACTCTTAAAGCTGAAAGAGACTCTCCCTCTTTTTTTGCAGCAACAAAATCCAATGGAAAATAGACTGAAAATGTTCTAATGAATCACATTTGGCACCATGATGAGATAATTAGGTCTGTTTAAGCCCCATTAAAGCAAACGGGGACTTATGTACGCAGTTAGGGATTCAAGGCTGAAATTCAATATGTATGTAGAAATCAGAATGTTTAAAGGCTTACTGGCATCTCCTGATAGTTCTGATTTTGGCAGGCTTAAGAGGCAAAGTCCCATAAGCTGTCAGCTGTCACTTATGATTAAATCCTTGCTCACCATTGCATGTCTTGCATCAAATGTTGCCAACTGCCTAATGGTACCAGGTATGGCAGGGCAATGGTTGAGTTTCTGGGAAGGCTGGGTTCCTCAAAAGGACGCTAGGCAAGAAATAATTTCTCCCTAAGGACAATCAATGCACTGAGAGGGCATTGTATATAGGGCCTGCCTGGCTCAGTATGGCCTTTCTACCTTGTGGGTGGGCAGCATTTGATCCTGAGAACCACACAGAAAGTGCATGCACCCATTTAGTGGTTCAGACACAGGCACCTTTATTCACATGCAATAATCTATACATGCATCCTACATCTTACTCTTCTCCCTCCCAACAAGTGGTTTTAACCTTGGGTGTTGTGGTTAGGACTGTTAAATTGTCTTTTAACCCTGTGCTTGCACAGAGTTACTGCTGCTAGATGGGCAGCCATATGGAAGGAAGGAAGGAAGGAAGGGAGGGAGGGAGGGAGGGAGGGAGGGAGAGGAAGGAGGGAGGGAGAGGAAGGAGGGAGGGAGGAAAGAGAGGAAAGGGAGGGAGGGAGAGAGGGAAGGAAAGAAATAATTGGTATTATTTTCCATGGTATCTGCCTAGTTAATTCAGTCTGGCAGGATTGGCAGTCTCTGGGTTCCTTCAATTAAACAATGCCAACTATCAGGACCAGGGCTGTCTCTAGACATTTGGGCAAAGTTATTCTGGAATGGCTCTTTTGTTAGGAATTTCAAAGAGATGCTTTCTTGCTTCTTCTTTTTTCCTCACGTTTTTGAGTTTTTCGCTTACAAGTTTTAGACTCATGTTTTTTGTCTTCTCAGACACTTTCACCCTATTTATTGTGGATCACATCATTTGAATTGTATCAGCACTTATTGTTGTCATGTGGCAACAGTTCTTTGAAATTATATTTAACCCTAGAGCAGGAGTGTTAGCACATGGAGTATACCAGTGATGGCGAACCTTTTAGAGACCGAGTGCCCAAACTGCAACCCAAAACCCACTTATTTATCGCCAGGTGCCAGGTGGGCGTGGCTGTGGTGCTCATAGCAGACTGTTTGGGTGTGGCCAAGGTGGGCGTGATCACCTCGATGTTGCTCGTGGGGAGGGACACCTGTGGGGGCTGGGCAGGGTTGGGGAAAATCCAGGGGGTCTCTGGCAGGTGGGGCAGTGGCAAGAGGCTTGTCCTGCGGGGTGAGGCAAGGCAAGGCAAGGCAGGGTGGGGGAGCTATTGTCACAGGGCAAGGCGAGGCAGGGGCTGGGGCAGCTGCTGCCTGACACCATCGGCCCCTGCACACAGAGGCCAGTGAGCGCATGGGTACTGGGATGCATCCAGCCACATGGACCTCGGCTAATTAGCGAGCAGCTGTTGAAGAGGGACGGTTGCCATCTCCGGGGCATGGCGCGCGTGCCAACAGAGAGGGCTCTGAGTGCCGCCTCTGGCACGCGTGCCATAGGTTCGCCACCACTGGAGTATACCATCACCACTTTTCCAGGCATTAGTTTGATAGCCACATGACTTGCTCAGTCACTTCCTATCAGACTTTTGTCTTACTTAGGTAATATCATCAGCGTCTTGAGGTCCATAGCAATTTTTTTTTCATGACTTGAAACATCTGGATAGTGTGCTTTTTACTACCACTCAACTGCCTGTGTGGGTGTTTTTGAAAAGTGTAGAAAGAAAAAGTTCTAACACAACAAGGAAAGATTACCAGATTTTATACTAGTTTTGTGCATTTTGGAAGTCATTTCAGTTTTGGCTCCTCCCAATATTTGGTGCCCTAAGTTACTGCCTAGGTTCCTGAAGCTTAGAACTAACCCTGATATGGATGCTGGACACACTTTCACAGTTGCAGCACTTTCCTCTGAAATGAGGTTCCTCTCAAAACTTGAGCAGTTCCCACGCTTCTGGTGTTTTAAAAGGACTTGAAGATCTGTCCTGCTACACCTCATTCAACATTGGATGCTGAAAAATAGATGGACAGTGTGATCTCCAGTTCCCTATGTTTTCTATGAGCAGCAGGAATCTGCCAATGATCACAGATGGGTAGCTTGAAAAAAGATTCAAAAATAATGTTTTATTAATAGATTTATCTCATCTACAAAGCAGATAGGCCAGTTATGGCGAACCTTTTAGAGACCGAGTGCCCAAACTGCAACCCAAAACCCACTTATTTATCGCTGGGTGCCAGGTGGGCAAGGCAGACTGGGTGGCCAAGGTGGGTGTGGTCAATTCGATGTTGCTCGTGGGGAGGGATGCCTGTGGGGCTGGGCAGGGTTGGGTGAGATCCAGGGGGGGGTCTCTGGCAGGTGGGGCAGTGGGCAGGAGGCTCGTCCTGCGGGGTGAGGCAAGGCAAGGCGAGGCAAGGCGGGGGTGCCATTGTCGCAGGGCAAGGAGAGGTAGGGGCCGGGGCGGCGGCGGCTGCTGCCTGACACCATCGGCCCCTGCACACAGAGGCCAGCGAGCGCATGGGGGACGACAGTGTCCATCAGCAGCCACAGCCTGCCAGCCCCTCGACCAGCGCACTCTGGGGCTCCACAGCCCATCATCAGCAGTTCAGAGAAGCATCCTCTGAGCTGGACGGATAGCCGACAGCTGAGCAGGCGATGCAGTGGGTTGTGCCCAGGAAAAGGAGAGCATGCGAAGGGAGGAGGGATGGGACAGAGGGGAGGGAAACCAGCCATGCTGGGATGCTGGGGATTTTAAATTTGGTTTTTAAATAACTTTTTAAAAAAGGAAGAAAAGGCCCATATTAATATTTCTTTTTAACTATATTTTAAATTTTGTATATTGTATTGATTGTTTTGTTTTTTAAACTGGCTGTAAGCCGCCCTGAGTCCACCAGGAGAAGGGCGGGGTATAAATGTAATAAATAAATAAATGCATCCGGCCACGTGGGACCTTGGCGAGTTAGCGGGTGGCTGGTTGAAGAGGGACAGTGGCCATCTCCAGGGCATGGTGTGTGTCCCCACAGAGAGGGCTTTGAGTGCCACCTCTGGCATGCGTGCCATAGGTTCACCACCACTGAGCTAGGCTGTCCAGAATATCACCATCAATGGGGAGGAAAAGATCAGCTAAAAAAAGAGAATTGGTAACCAGTCCCTTGGATTTCTCATTCAATGTAAATTGTGAGGGAGGGCTGTCATCAAGTGAAATTGTTCCTGTTGTTGTGATCAATTATCTTATTATTGTCATTGTTATTTAAGGAAGAGTTTAAAACCAGAATTTAGAAATGGCTATGTTCCAGTAGGATAAGTTGAATAATTGGGTAAGCTAATAATGACAATGGCTAGGCTGTGCTGCGCAGGTAATTTTACACTTCAATTGTAAACATTCCAGAAAGGACAGTAAGGGACTTTGAATGCTGCCTGAATAATATTCTGGCCAAAACAAGGGCTTGGCAGAAGATTAACACTTCAAGCAGTACAGGAGGAGGCCTACTTGGCACACCAAGAGATTTTCTTACACAACATGAAAACACCAGCAGTTGTGATAAAATGGTGCTATTACAAGAAGCTGAGGTGC
This sequence comes from Protobothrops mucrosquamatus, assembly GCF_001527695.2. Classification (NCBI taxonomy): domain Eukaryota; kingdom Metazoa; phylum Chordata; class Lepidosauria; order Squamata; family Viperidae; genus Protobothrops; species Protobothrops mucrosquamatus. The sequence continues at coordinate 81,317 of NW_015386637.1, read as the reverse complement.
CATATTCTAGGAAGCCAAGGTGACTGTCATGTCTTCCAGCTCCAGTAATTATACTGCACATCATCTGCACACCAAGATAGATCAGGAACCATAGAAAACATAGGTAGCCAAGAAGCATCCCCAACGTGTGAAAACCCTGACATAAAAGTGAAAGCACTTTGAAAATATCTTAATCCCTTTTCTAAGAAAGGAAAACAGTGGGATCAACTGTAGCCTTAATGGGACAATTTTCCACAGTGAAGGATGAGATAGGAGAAACCCTCTTTCCTGGGTGTGAGAAAAACAGTCCTCTGGGGCTGGAGGGAGAGAAATTATAAGGGCCTCCCTTATAAGTCTTCATAACCACTAGTTCACAGTGAGATGACTATTGGTATAGCAGTGTTCCAATATCTCAGGGGTTGCCACAAAGAAGAGAGAGTCAAGCTATTCTCCAAAGCACCTGAAGGCAGGACAAGAAGCAATGGATGGAAACTAACCAAAGAGAGAAGCAACCTAGAACTAAGGAGACATTTCCTGACAGTTAGAATAATTAATCAGTGGAACAACCTGCCTCCAGAAGTTGTGAATGCTCCAACAGTGGAAGTTTTTAAGAAGAGACTGGACATCCATTTGTCTGAAATGGTATAGGGTTTCCTGCCTGAGCAGGGGGTTGGACTAGATGACCTCCAAGGTCCCTTCCAACTTTATGATTGTTATTGCTATTTGTTATTGTTATTGTTACCTCCATTAGACTGGCTCTATTAGGCACTTCCAAACCAACACGAATGCCTCGGGCCAAACCAAATAACACCCGCCAAGAGAGTTTTTCAGTATGAGAGGCATATTATATTATGCACCAGTGAGTAGCTGCCTGGAGCAGAGGGCAAGTGCATCACAATAATGCCAACATTATTTTAATTGGTCGATATAAGACAAGGATAGGAGGCACCAGGTAAGCCTGATTTCATATCAACCATTTTTAACAATTATCAATTAGGGTTGTTTAAGAACAGATGGCCATATATTTCCTCAACATCAGAGATGACTTGAGATCCTTTTTCCAGTTGTATTTTTGATACAACTTGAGAAAGCATACATGCAAACCTTCAGCCTTGTATACCTAAGGGAGGATATGCCCAGCCTGTAGGAGGAAGGAAGAGAACAGGGAGTTCTTTGGGATGGCAATGGAGAGGACAGTGGGGTCCCTGACACTGCCATCATCACCCCACTGCAGTCTGGTTTCCTTAAAGAATAGGGAGCTGCATCCAACTTTGATTCTTCACCCTAAAGAAGCTTTTTAAAAATTCTCCCACTTACCAAACAAGATGTCAATAAGGATTCGCAGGAATGAAGAAAGAAGACTGGTGGTATTGTTGATGTCAGACAGAGCATACTCACTTATAGGAGGAATCAGCATGTAGAATTTGGTCACTTTCAAGCCATACAGTATCTTAAATATAGGACAACTTCATGAAATTTCAACCATTTAAAAATTAACAACTTTTTATAGGTGGCATTTGGATCCTCAAAAATTGTCCTGCATGTATCCTAATTTACAACCTAAGTGTTGGAGATGTGGAAATTTAGATGCAACTTATTTTCATATTTGGTGGACATGCAGGAAAATAAGAGCATTTTGGATTAAGATATGGTGGAAAAAGAAAAAGATAAAGTTTAAACCGCAGATATTTTTGTTAGGTATTATGGAAGATTTGGATGTTAAAGAAATGAATTTGATGTTGAATCTTACAACGGCTGCAAGACTACTAGTAGCTCAATATTGGAAAATGGAACGTTTGCCCACTATAGAAGAATGGTCACTTAAAGTCTCAAATTTAGCAGAAATGGCCAAGATTTCCGCTTATGTGAAGGATTATCCACAAGAAAGATATATTTCGGTTTGGAGAAGATGGATAGATTACATTGAGAATAAATATGGGACCAAAAAGTTCCATTTGGTTTTTGAGTGAATTTTAGAGTATTATTGTTGTCAATATGTTATAACAGTTTATTTATCTTTATTCTTAATTACTAATATGATATTATTATTATTGTGTTTAATCTTAATATATTTTATGTTAAAAAGAGAGTTAAAGGACTTTACAGATTTGTTATTCTAATAGTTGATTAATGTTAGTTAGAACACGATTATTTTATTGTTAACCCTGTGATTAGCTCTGGGAAGTGGGGGGGGAGGGAGGGGGGAAGGGGGGAGGGTTTTGGAGAGGGGGGAATTATATTGTAAAACTTTTATAAAACTTTTAATAAAAAAAAAATAACAACTGAGTGCTGGAACCTAAGGGAGGGGGGAAAGCACAAACCAAATTGCATTTTGTTTCTGCTACAGCATCCTGAACTCTTATCAGATCTTGCATGAGAATGACAAAATCTCATCAGAATTTTTGTGAAATTTCACCTCTTTTTAATTCTAAAAGCATTGCTTGGTTTGTATGGGGCTTCAAGTGTTATCTCTGGTTACAACACCATGGCGTCAGTCCCATGGAAATTGAGTCATGCAGAGTCCAAAACTGCTTTGGAAGTGCTGTTTCCCTGCCCAAGAAGAGTTGCTACCTCCAATAGCTTTTCGGAGTGATTTTTAAGTGGAAAGGGGGAAAACAATATTCTTTATTTGAATGCAATATGTTAAAATAACATTATAGGTCTACTGCAGGGCAAGGCTGAGGATGGAAGGAGGAAATAAATTAATAAGAGGTATTAAATGAGATCTGGAATAGACCAGTTAACTATCCTGCTTTTTCTTCTGCATCTGTTCCTGCCAGGTGAATTAAAATATACTGACACAAACCATATCATGGCTTGACGCTTGAGCTAACTTACCATAGCAGAGATGCATACCTAATGCACACCTTTAGTGCCTCCTCATTTCTCTTAACTTTTATCTCATTCTCATATCACTGTAGTTTGTTCCTGTCATGCCACTGCAGCAAATGCCGAAGCCGCAATGAGATAATACTTGGCCCAGTCCCTATCCATCATTTCTGAGTAATTAGTTTGGGTGCTGCACTTCCAGCCTCTACATTTCTCATCAATGGATATAGTTACCCATCCCTTGTTTGCCTTGGAAGGCTGTATAATTAAGACAGAGTCTTTTTTGGAGCAGAGAAGGGCATTTAGAGCACAGGCAAGGTTCACTTGCTGATTTTTTTAATTGGGCAAGTTATAGTCTATAGCCGTGGCCCCCAACCTTTTGGGCACCAGGGACCAGTTCAGTGGAGAGAGGTTTTTCCACGGACTGGAGGTGGCATGGCTTCATGTTCTGCCTACATCCCGCAGATGGGGCTTCACTTGTTTGCACTGACCTGTTTCTGGCATGCCATGGACTGGTGCTGGTCCACAGACTGGGGTTGGGGACCCCTGGTCCACAGTCACCCTGTTCTGTCTTCTGTCCTGATAGATTTTTTTCCAGTGACTACAGAATTACCCTGAAAGTAGACAATAACAGGATCCTTGTAGTACCTTCCATGCTGTTTTATATCAGGTTTTCTGCTGACCCTGAACACTATAAATATAGTCATAAAAAGAGTGTTTTTTTCTCCCTATAGATTATTCATTATTCAAGATATATTTTAACTTAACTGCCAAGTCAGGATCTAATTAGGTACAAAAAGCATCAGGAAATACTTGTAGGTAGAACTACCAGTCGTTGTAATTCTTCTCACCTCCTGTTCAAGCCAAAAAGAGCAGCTGCTGGACACATGGTAGATCCTATCAGCATTTTTTTATCCTTGCATGGAATATCAGATTCATTCATTATTCTATGACTCACCACCAGCTTTTAAACAATTTAATTTAGTATTGATTCATATCCCATTGAAAGGGGTTTGTATGTATGTGTCCAGTTAAATGTATGTATGCATGTATGTATATATGGATGTATGGATGGATCTTCAGGAGATTCTGAAATTCAGTGGCTTTGAATATAGGAGCTGCCAATTGTACATGTTAATTTGCTCTGCATTTTTAGTGGCTTAGCATGGAAAGATTTTTCAGACTGAAAAACCACATAAAGCACATTGTGGACATTCAAGGCATTTCCACAGGGGCTCTTTGCATTCCCATCCTCTATCCCAGCTCTGGCCTTCTGTACTTTCACACTGATGTTTGAGTTCAGCAATTGATTTGATTGTTATTTCTCAACTCAATGCTACATTTGGCCAACTTCTATTGGTCAGCGGCAGTGGTGGGATTCAAATATGTGAACAACTGGTTCTCTGTGCGGATGCCGCTTCCGGAAGTCCGTTCTGGGCCTGGGCAACAAAAAATTAGCTACCGGTTCTGCCGAACTGGTGCGAACCGGCTGAATCCTGCCACTGGCCAGCGGGAGAAACAGCAGTTCTTGGTTTATGGTGTTCCAAGCTGATTCCCTGAATTCCAGAGTGTGCAGGAGTGAAAGCCATTGGCAGCTCAGGCAAGTGGTTGGAATGAATTTGGGGAGTGAAATGGTGCCATGTTAAGCGCTCTCTGAGACGCAAGAGCATTCCACTCATTTTAGAAAGTGAAATAAATGTCTGGCTAGGATTTTCGCATCATAAAACGTTCTTGTTAAGTCGCTGAGAAATAATGGTCCGATTTAACTGTTTTTATTCAGACTCATTTTCTATTAAGTGCCAATGAAAGCCCATAGAGCACACTGCCATAAAACAATCTTGACCCACACGCATACATGACCTTTGGTTCCGGTATTGCATTCTGTAGGACACAAACTACTAGAAGTTAAATGACAGGATATTTTAATGTGCAGCTACTCTGTAATTTGGAGTTGCACTGGACTGCTGTTGAATTCAGGGGCACATCCACACAGTTTTCTTTGCAACAGTGCTAAAACCTTCCTGTGGATCTTTATAAAAACTTCTCAGCTTAGGCTATATCTTTTTTTTTTTTGTGGCCTCCCATCCAAGTATTCAGCCGTTAACTGGCTGAGCTAATAGGAGAGCTTGGAGTAGTACTAAAATCCAAGCAAGAATAAATTTGATGGGTTTTTATTTAGTTTTTATTTATTTTATTCTATTCTGTTCATCTTGTGTCTGCAAGCTCTGCCACAATCAACTTTCCAGAAGAATACTCAGTGTATATATGTGTATTTTATGTATATACTGTGTACATACAGTATATAACCATCCATGATATTATAACACAGTACAAAGAACAAAGAAAAAGAATTATGCATTGGACTGGTATTTTTCAGATATTCAGATTCCAGCCCAAAACACAAGAATTATTCAAGCAATAGCATAAAACACAATCTGTAACATGGAAGAAACATTTTATTATAATTTTATTAAGAATTGTAATTACAATGGTAAAACTAATATACACTAAACTTAGAGAAGAGAATGGAAAGAAGGAACAAAAAGTGAAAGAAAAAAAGAAAAAGGAAGAAAAATAAAAGAAAGAACATTAGAAAAAGACAAGAAATAAGTTAAAAAGTGGCTTCCAACCTTCTTCACAATACGTATAAAGACATTTGGTGACTCTTTACCCCCCACAAGGTCAAAAACAGATATCACTTCATCTCGTATCCCATTAGCTTTATCTTTAAGCTAATCCATTAAACCAGTGGTTCTCAACCTTTTTAATGCCGCGACCCCAACCGGTCATAAGTCGAGGACTAAACCGGTCGTAAGTCGAGGACTAAACTGGTCGTAAGTTGAGGACTACCCAACTGGTCATAAGTCGAGGACTTTCCCTGCCCGGGAGCGCTGCGCATGCGTGGTTCCGCCCCCTGCGCCGGCCGAGGCTTAGCTGGCAAGCGGCAGAGACGGAGCAGGCCGACCACCAGCTGGCCCAGCCCAAGGGAGGTAAGGCACCCGCCGGAAAAGGGGGAAAAAATGGCGGACAAAAAAAATGGCGGACAGCCTTGCTTGGCGACCCCCGTGAAATGGTCGATCGACCACAAATGGGGTCCCGACCCACAGGTTGAGAACCACTGCATTAAACATTAGCTTTTCAAACAAGGGTTGCCAGAGCATTGCAGGAAAAAAAACTATCTTTATATTCCTTCCTTTTGCTTCTAATAGTCTTACTCTCCAATTCAATCAAATGTTGTATACTAGGATTTGATTCTCTTTCTTTATCCCATTGTACAGATTTCTTCAAGCTTTAGCTCTTTGGATCTTTTGTAGATCCAATAAGATAATATTTTCCAAGTCATTCTCTATGTTCATCATTTCTGTATCTCCTTTAATTGTTCAAATTTCAGTCAGAGTTTTTTTTGTTTGGGGGTTCTTTCTTTCTTTCTTTCTTTCTTTCTTTCTTTCTTTCTTTCTTTCTTTCTTTCTTTCTTTCTTTCTTTCTTTCTTTCTTTCTTTCTTTCATAACCCTAACCGGAACCTTACATCTTAACATATGCAGAATCAGAGCAAAGACTAGTTTCATCACAGAAATTAGTCTTACAAACTGATCGTTTGATGCATAGAAGAATTTAGTTTCATTTTGAATTATCTATACATCTTGGTCATTTAAGATCCACACTCAATACACAGATAAAGCAGCTTGATATAAACAAGTTTCTTATACTCCGAAGCACAATATTTATAAATATTTTCAATATTTATTTTTAAAATGCTCTGAACCAAATTTTGAGATAAACTTTAATATGTTCTTGTAATTCTAAAATATACTGAGTTTCAATGTTCTTTCAGATTCATGAGCTAAAGGTTAAAATAGTCAAGTGTATCAATTTTATCAAGAAAGTAATGGATGTAAAAGCTGCAAGCATTTTTGATATGTGTTGTCCTCTCCAGTTTCTTTAAGATTATGCACAACAAGTAATTCAACCATCAATTCAGTCAAATAATGGTCACAGTTAAGATTCTTTTGGATTTTGCTTGTTGTTTTATTATGTTTTCTTAATGGAATGAAAAATAAGCAATCAAGGCAGAATCATAAATGGAGACCCCTTACAAGATTCCCATAATAACTGAGACGGGGGCAGGTTATAAAGGTCATCTAGAACCCACATTGTGGATAACTTAAAAGTTAAAATGGTGTCTAGGACCATGTAATCAAAGCCCCATCCCTCTTTTTATGTATGTTCCACATATGGTACAGGTCAAAAAGCAGGGTTTGAAACTCATTGTTGCAGTCACTATCTTTCCCCTCCCATGTGTGTGGAACCATGCTACAATACTTACTTTCTCTATTCAAATGTTTGAAAATTTAGTTGTATTAACAAATCTTAAGCTATATTTTAAAGGAATTTCTTTTGGGAGTATGCATCTAAAAAATCTGGATGGTATTATAGTTTCAGTTGGAATTATTAAAATGGAGAATTATATGTGACACATATCTCATACATTGCTTTCAAAGACACTTGGCATTTTTCCATGAATTAAACTCTCACAGTTATAAACATTCCATTCCCCTTCTAATATTTCAGAGCCTTGATCATTCAGCCCTATAAAAAAAAAATCTAAGGCCAGAAAGACAATGGAGAGTCACTGATTGGGAACTGCTATAGAATAAATGCTCAGTCATCTTTCTTTAGTGATGATACTGGGAATCACCACCATCACCACAAACACTTTATGTTAACTTCTTATTCTTTTTTTTATTCTATAACAGTGCAAAACATTACACACATTAAGCAGCTGGTCTTTTCCACAGTGTGAAAGTTAACTGTGTTTAGGAAAAGGAAAGTTGTAAATAGCCTTGGAACAGAGTCTTCTAAATATACACTTTTGTAGACTTTTCTGGAAGGATATTTGGTTTGCAAAAAAACCAAAGAACGAATGAACTAACAGTGAGAACTTCAGAAGTTGTAGTGTTTCATCACTGGAGGTTTTTAAGAAAAGACTGGGCAGCCATCTGTCTGAAATGGTATAGGGTCTCCTGCTTGAGCAGGGGGTTGGACTAAAAGACCTCCAGTTCTATTTTGATTGATTGATTGAAGTACCCCCAAAGGTCTTTCACTTTTCCTCCCTCCTTTAAATATTCATTAAAGAGATTTTCTGATAGCTTTTCAAGTACCGTATATAAAGACAGAAGGCTTGGTGCAAATTATGTGAAAATTGAAGTCAGAAAATAAGAAGGAAAAGAAGAGAGGTTTTAAACAATATTAAAATATGTGTAAGATACAGAGAATGATTAAGAGAGCATATCTATGTATATTCAAATATAAACTCTACAGTTATCTAAACGAGAAATTCATTTATTCATGTTGATCAAGAAGCTTGGAGTATGATTTGTGCAATGTGTAAACTGTGGCAGTACAATACAATATTAAAAACCATTGTTTAATTACTATCTGAAACAATTAATATATCAAATGACTTTCCAAGCAAGGTATTCATGTATATTATCTACTATATATAATGTAAGGTCAGCTAGGAGAAAAATACTTTGTATATGAAAGTGGATGAAAGAATTATTGCAATGTTTCCTTTATCTGGGGATAATTATGTCACACTGAGCAACTGGCAATATATGTGGACAAAATTCTAAGACAGTAACAGAATTTATTTCTCTTCCATATTTCTTCAGGATATTTGGGGACACCAACATTGGCCTCAGTGTTTACTTGTTGACCCAATTCAGCTATAACACATAAAATGTTGACATTATCTAAAAAATGGGTTCAGGCAAGAGATTCATCCATTATATCTCACTCACATGATATGCAGCCTAAAGCCTATAAAAAGTTATCTTGCTTTATTTATCACCCATAAAAAGAACTGGCAGCTGGATATTATGTTACACAAAAATGCAGAACTCGAGGACATGACATGAACCTATAATATTGTCTAAGTTGAGATTTAGAATGAAATATTACCAGAGAGAATGGACACCACCCAGAAAAAAGGTTTTGGTGCTGATTAAATATGGCTGCATCTTCTCTTTTCCATTTAATTGCAGATTAAGGAATGTAATAATCTTCAGCTTTTGCATCGTATTCTGAACATAAGATAATTCAGGTTTCAGCAAAATACATGGCACA
>NW_015386637.1:65611-72282 GCF_001527695.2 Protobothrops mucrosquamatus | reverse complement strand
GAGAGAGAGAGAGAGAGAGAGAGAGAGAGAGAGAGAGAGAGAGAGAGAGAGAGAGCGCCCTGGAATGATAGAATATAAAAATAATTTGCCAAGGTTAGCAAATGAGCTGAATCATTCAAGAAGGATAGGACAAGGAAGGTAGGAGATTATGAAAATACCAAACATTAACTAATGGATCAGTCTTCCATACACAAATCCTTTTAGACCAGAAAGGATACTTCCAAGCATGTTTGTGCTGACTACTGTAATACTTTAAGTTGGTTTCTCTTATCTCTTCCTTATTTAACTTTGCTTGGCATTCAAAACATATGGTGTCCATTGTAAAAATAAATAAAACCTGTTTTATCCTTCTATTACAGGTATACATATGACTGTGCTTACAAACTGATATTATGGTTGCCAGGTTGCTCGACCTGGTTAACTCTGTTTTGGTTATCCTATCTTAACTACCATATATTTCAGTTCTTGAGAAATTGATGGTCAATAAATTGTCAACTAATATTACTGAAGTAATACATCGATGTGTTTCGCCCTGATTATTTGATGTATTTTCCACTTATTACTTCTCACTAAGCTTCCTAGTCACCCACATTATTTGGCACAACTTCAGATTTATTTTCCCACGATCTAATATCTACTCTTTTAATAACTGCACAACTGTTTCCTCTTTCCTGTTTGATGGGGCTTTTACTTTTAGCTTTGTCTCTGTGTGTACACACACACACACACACACACACACACAGAGTATCTTAAATTTGTACTGAGTATCTGTTTTTGTTATTTTATTATACTATTGGCAGACAGGATGCAACATGGCCTCCTATACATGGAGAGCACTAGCCTTAATACGGTCAAGAAAATTGCATAAATGTAGTCATCAGGTGTTAAGTGTATCTTTACTTTTAGTAAAGATACTAACAGAAGGAACAGAAGCAAAAATCTTTGCTCCATTTTAGAAGGCGTGTGGTTAAAATCTTTTTATTCTTTTGACTGATATAATGGTAAGCTTTGAGCAGTTATGTAAGAGTTATTTATAAAGGCACCTAAGAAAGTTATGGTAGTAAATGTAAGAATCTGTGTGATCCTTAATTGTTATTTTTACTAACCTTGGTATCCTATCCTTCCTCTCATTGAACATGCCATACGGTAAATAAATCTGATCGTATATTATTTTAGAAGAGAAATAAAGTTTAAAAGTACTAATGTGATGTTGAAGTAAAAAAATTGGAATCTGTCAGTTTGGGAAGATCTACTGAGCCTGGAGTGTAGTAAACTTTTGCATTGCTGGATAGAAGCTTCCATTCTGGATTTAAAATCTTGGATTGTAGAAATGCATTCACCTTCAGACTTTGAATGAAAAAGACTGATTCATATGATTCCCTATGGACACAGCTTCATTTGTTGTTCAAAAAATGAGTCCTTGTATGTATCAATCCAATTTTTGGCGGTATAATTTTGGGGATCTTTTTCTTCTTTTATATCTTTTGTAATAGTTTCCCTTTTACTTTTATTTAGTAGTAAATAAAATAACATGAAGAAATAAATAAAAAAAATGGAAAGACACAAGACTGCATGTACATGGGCACCTTCTCCTTTGAACCTTATTGCAACCTTACAAAATAGATTAGGCTAAGGGTAATAATTAGCCATCTAATAAACTATTGAATTCCATTTTTGGTCCAACATCTTAACTATTGCACCATCTTGATTTGATTTTAACATGCACAACATTCTTGGAGAAATCAGAAATGTACAGAGAACCTTTTTATGAAGGCCAGACCTTTTGCTGCCTAAAACAAAGCAGCAAAGTTGATATTATATCTGCAATCATAATATATCAATATTAATTGTACTTATTCCCCATGTATTCCAAATAATATTTTGGCAATTAACACATTTAGTGCCCTTTTATAACAACCCTAATTATGGATTTTTACTTTGTTTAATCATAGAGTCTTATTTATGCAAAGTTTTTAAAAGAGCTCTAGTCATCATCACATCTTAGTCAAAGAACCTATATTTAATTTCTTTAAATGACATTACTATTGGTATATAGTACACCATGGGGAAATCCTGGATCCACATCTCTGCAACATACCATAGACATGGGCAAGCCAGTGATACACAATAGGAAGCAGCTCTTAATGGCCCCTAGTATGTCCAGGAAATGTGCTAATCCTTTATTTTTGGAAATTAAGGAAAGTGTATAATGATGGAGCATGGCAAATCAGACATACTTGATTTATCCATATGATTTTGACCCTGAAGTCACAGTAAAAACCCTGATTGTGGCACCTTCTCCTGTGACAACACAATATACAATACTCTCTCCCCCCATCTCTCCTTGTGTTTCTGTTTATTCATTCATTCATTCATTCAGTCATTCATGAATTATTATTCCACTTTCACAGAAGACTGGAAATGCAGCAGTGCTGGTACTGATATTCTGTATTGTCATCCATTATTTCTTTCTTCAAAAGGAAAAGCAAATAATAAAGATCTATTAAACCTAAATAAAAGCCACACCACACTCTAAAGCAGCTGAAGTAAACAATGACATGTTCTTCAACAAAGGAGCAAACCTGAGCAGCTGTACTATCTACCCAAAATATGTCTCTATCTTGTTCAGATGAATCATGCGTGGGAGAGGGGTTCTGCCTCCCCAACAGGAGTGAATGAACTCTATCACATTCTAGGATAGAAGCATTATCTGTGCGTTACAAAGCATCGTAACACTTTAAAACTGCTTTTCTTTGTAAGACAATCTCTCTCAACTACAAACAAAAGCAAAGCATCTGATAAAGGACTCAGATTGTTTATCGTTTCCTTCCTGGCTTTTCTTCATCATTTTTCCCCCAAAGATAAGAATGAGATAGAACCATCTTACTTGAGGTTTTTATTTCTACAGTACTTGAATAATATTATAACTCCATCGGCCTTACACTTGCCACCATATGTATTATGAGTTATCTGTCATGCTGGATCTTTTTCCTGATAAGGAGACCAGTATAGAATTGCTGTCACCTTCTTTGGTGAAGCTTCCTCTTTCCAGGAGAAATATGCATCGCACATGTGCTAAATAACCTTGTTGATCAACTTTCATCCAGATCCAAAACTACAGTTGAATATTTGGCTGTCCACTGACATCTGGCCTTCTCCTTTGCTACCTGAGTACTTGAGAGACAGATGGCATAATGATTTAGTGTATTATTATATATACAAAAATGTAGAATCACAACTGCCAGCTCTTTAGCTAGTGTTGGCCTTGATATGCATCAAATTCTTCCCAAGAACCTAGAATGTTGTAATATATCGGTGTAGTGTGTGTGCTATACCAAACAGTCTGACCTTTTTGTAATTGATAGATAAGAATTTTGCCAATGCACAGATTTTCTTAGTGCCATTCAAAAAAAATTGGTATGGACCTGGTGTGCAGCTGTTTATGCCATAATCTTTCAATTTCAATTTTCAGATCTTTGTGATCTCCAGTTCTTTGTCTTCTATTGCCACATCAATTGTCCACTTTTTTTTCTTTTCAACCACAGTTAAATCTGATATGTTGTGAGCTGAAATTTTATCAGTTTTGGAAATGATTATTCGGAAATCCCACAAATATTTTAACTTGCTCATTTTTTTTACTATTTTTTAAACTCTGTTATTATTATGGTTGGTCACATCTAGAATGCAACATGCCAAATATCATAGTAGTTGAAGAAAAGCAAGTTTTATTTATAGATTTGGCAATTCCAAATGATATAGCTCAAACGCAACAAAAAGCTACATTTAACAGCTGAATTATGGAATAGATAGGCATAATTGGAACAAGGAGAGGACTTTGATCACCCACAAATGCTAAACACAGTTGCTCCACATTAGGACACTGCAAGACAACTGTCTCCAGTGAGTTTAGAGTACTGTGAGATAAGAAAACAGCCATCTTGCTTAAACCACATTCAACACCTTCAAAGGTATTGTGAATTTGCATACTTCTTTTTCTAATCATGTTTTTCAGCTTTTGAGAACCTTGGGATCAACAGGGAGGGCACCAGGTGAGTTTTTTCAATCCTTCGTGAAAGAAGTTTTAAATACAAATTTAAGGATTTAAAATAATTCTTTTACAATAAACAGCAAAAGGATGATTAGAAATCACATTCTATAACATTATTTTAAGGGACTAGAGATCAAGATTGTTAAAAGTAAAAAGTAGGAATACAAAGTGGGTTTATTTGATCAAATTTAAAATAGGTATGTTCTTTCTTTTAGTAACCCTTAATGGACTTTTGTGATGAAGACTGAAACAGTGAGGCTTTAAGGATTTATTTAGAGATAAGAAATGGGATAGGGGAAGAATAGATCATTTGTTGTATTTTAAGAAAAGGCGATTTTAATAAAATTGTTTATCTTTGTTATGAAGGGGAAAGTTGTTTCTTTATATATTTATTTTTTCTTTGTTATATTCCTTTTTTGTTTCCTTTCTATTTTTCTTTTCTACACTTTCAGTATTTTTGTTCTTTTATATTTTTAGTTTATATTTGTTCTTTATCTTTTCAATTGTAAATTTTAATCAAATTACTATAAAAATTATTATATTTCTTACACAGAAACACAAATATCCTACTTTCACCTGAACTCCTGGGTAGACCTAGACTAAAACAAAGAGAAAGCCTGCAGGTTTTTCTTTTACTGTTATGGATTCTTATTGTATGCTTGAACAATCTGGGGAATGGTTATATTACTTTTCTATGTACATTTTTTTCTTTTACAATAAGTTGAGCTTCCTTTGCAATACTGTGAGAATAGTTTGAACTTCTTTATACAGGAAACTACAGTGAAAGAAGTCCCGTTCCTAAGAGTAACTCCACATTGCTAACTAAAGGAGATTATGTTCTTCTTCTGTTATAATTATTACTATTATTTGCACATTCCTCCTAATATAATGATGATGATGATGATGATGATGATGATGATGATGATGATGATGATGATGGAAGGGACCTTGGAAGTCATTGAGTCCAACCCCCTGCTCAGGCAGGAAACCCTACACCATTTCGGACAAATGGCTGTCCAGTCTCTTCTTAAAAACTTCCAGTGTTGGAGCAACAACCTGGAGGCAGGTTGTTCCACTGGTTAATTGTTCTAACTGTCAGGGAGTTTCTCCTTAGTTCTAGGTTGCTTCTGTCCTTGATTAGTTTCCATCCATTGCTTCTTGTCCTGCCTTCGGGCGCCTTGGAGAATAGCTTGACTCCCTCTTCTTTGTGGCAGCCCCTGAGATATTGGAACATTGCTATCATGTCCCCCCTCATCCTTCTCTTCGTTAAACTAGACATACCCAATTCCAGCAACCGTTACTTATATGCTTTTGCTCCAGTCCCCTAATCATCTTTGTTGCTCTTCTCTGTACTCTTTCTAGAGTCTCAACATCTTTTTTTTACATTGTGGTGACCAAACTGGATGCAGTATTCCAAGTGTGTCCTTACCAAGGCATTGTAAAATTTAGTGAGTTCTGATTTATTATATAATTGAAACATTGCATTGGCACACAAGCAAAGCATCCCTTTTTGAAGCTTTGAAAAAGGTGCTCTGAAAGGCCTTCCCAGACCAATTGTCATGGACCTATCTCAAAAGCTTTCCTTAGAAAAGATTTATTTCACATGCATGTTTATTACTCAGTAGGTTGTTGCATTTGTACAATGTAAAATGCAAAATAAATACATAAATAAAGGTGAAGGATACTGATTGTTTTTATGTTCATTCTCGTGTTCATAGAGTAGTCTGATAGGTTATACTGAGCCTGGTGAAATTTGGGGCGCTCAAAGTACTGTAATTTGTTCACCATAAACAATCTACAGATTTTTGGGGAAGATGCTGATGGGATAAGATATGAAGAGGTTTCAGGGAGCAATCTCACCAGTTGGCTTTCTGGGCAATGGATGCAATGTTTGTGTCTGGTTAGAACAGTCTTGGCTGCCATTTGCTGAACAAATGAGACCCTTTCACAGCATTCACTTTGGAACAAGGAACCATGAAGTCTTCCCAAAATTCCCAATGTTGCCACCAGCCCAGAAGAATGACCTATCTACGGTATAACAGCCTTCTGCTCTTCAGTACATGAATTCTACACATTACATATCTAGAACTTAAAAATACACAACCACTACAATAAATCCGATTAATTTGTATTACAAGAAAAAAGGGGAAATTGCTAACCGAGCATTATTTTGAAAAATAAAGATAAATTAACAAGATAGAAGGAATTCTTTAGATAATCCTTTTAAACTGTCTTTACCTTTAAGTAACTTCCTGCTGTCTCCTGTCTACTTGGTGGTTTTTGTCTCTTTCTCTCTCTTTTTAAATTCTTTCAAGTCTTCTACAGTTACAGTGTTTCAGCCCTCAAAGTCCCCTCCCAGCCATTTTCATTTACCTTGTGACTCTGACCCTTTGTGAGGCTGAACATTTTTAGTGTAAACTGATCCAGAAAGTCCCCAAGGATGCTATTCTCATTTATTCACTCAATCCTTTGAATGGAATGGGCTGCATTTGGCAGTGCTTCAGTTGAGTCAGATTCAAACAACATACTGTCCTCTAGTCTCTCTCTTGCTCACTTTCCCGATTCTCTCTCTCTCTCTCTCTCTCTCTCTCTCTCTCTCTCTCTCTCTCTCTCTCTCTCTCTC
>NW_015386637.1:63086-64820 GCF_001527695.2 Protobothrops mucrosquamatus | reverse complement strand
GCATAAAAATTCTGACTAGGGAAAATTGAGGCATCTGCGGAAGAATGATTTTATGTTTTACTAAGGCATTCACATCTGCCAAGTTCAAATAGTTCATTAAACCACAGTTTGTTGATCTATGTTTTATTGGAAAGATTTCTCAAGGTGCTACCCACAAGCTTTCTTGCTCTGCCCCTTAAAAAGAATAAGAGGCACTTTACATTATAAAAGGGATACCATGTTTGCATACAGTAGGACCCACACATCAGTTGTCCTAGTGATCCATTTCAGATTATATGTGAAATGTTCATCATTCATGTCATGCAGTGATCTGTGTTGCAAATATTATTCATAAGCACTGATGTTCAGTAATTCTAAAGTTCACATATGTAGTCTGAATAGGATGATGCAGTCTAGCTATTTTCTGTGAATAAAAGAAAGGAAATTCTAACTGGCCATCTATTATCACTAAATTGTTTGTAAATTCTGAGTAAATACTTTCTTAAGCCATTACAAGTTTTCTTTGGAAACTTGATGGCGCATAATTGTTTTTGCAGATTAACAGGAAAAAAAAAAGCTAAAAGATGAGGATAATGCATCAAATGATGATGAAGAGTCAGGACTAAAGTAACCTTCGGAATGTGCAAATATAATCACATAGCCCTAACCAGAAGTATTAGAGTGCATATGACTCTCCTGAAAATCATGTGATCCTGGCAAAAGACATAGCCGCTTTAAAGATTTGCAGGCTAGTGTTCTTGTACCTTTAGAAGGACTTTTTTTGCTGTCAGATTTGATGCACTACACATAATGGCTCAATTCCTTCCCATGATGGGTAGCTTGAATACCTGTAGTGGTGCCATCTGTGTGTCCACAGGTAATCATTCTGTCTAAGAGTTTGCCCTTTTTTCAGGACTTCAAAATGTCTGGGAAACTTCCCTGGAGACTCATGAGACAGAGGAGCTCTATAAGTGTCCAAATGGAAGGGAAATTGAGAAAAAAAAATCCAACTGCTGTGTCACAAAAGAGCTAAGATTACAAGTTGGTCAATTATCTGATTAAAGAGTTTCTTTCATTTGTGGGTTCTCTCTTTCTTTCTTTCAGTCCTAACTGAAAGCAAAATCTGTAGTACGTTACTACACTTCTACTTTGGCAGGGATCAACAGCAGGTTTTAAGGGTAAATAAAAGAGGAGGCGTGGAGGGAATCAGCTTTAGAGCTGGCCAAAAGCCGTGCATTTTTCCCTCTCTCTAAGTATCAAATTTAATCTCGTTTATCTTATTTTCTATAAAATGAGGGAGGAAATATGCCTGGCTCTTTTTTATTTGTTTTTAAATGTTAAATTCAAATAAATGAAATACTTTTCTCTCCTTAAAGAAGTATTTTACAACTACCTTGAAATCCCTTTGAATTGCAGAGTGTATAAATTATCTGTCTGCCGTCCTATAACAGAAATATGTCTTTTTATGACCCACATGCTCAGCCGTATTTGACAGAATCAGAGGATAAAATTGTAATGTGTTTTACTGACCACTGAATGAATTGTCATAGCATTTGTAGGACCCACAATTGACCTTTGTAAATTTAACACTATTCTGTTAAAGAAGATGCCAGAAGAGGCCCACAGTTCATCAAGGATTTATTATTATTATTTATTATTAATTCCTAGGAAAATATCCTATTTGATAGATAAGAATATTAAAACTATGTAACAAAGATTTATGGTGTGGGGGAATTAGTATAATACTTTATTATA
>NW_015386637.1:54516-62648 GCF_001527695.2 Protobothrops mucrosquamatus | reverse complement strand
TAGTAGATGATAACTGAGAAGAAATCAATTTTCTTGATTTTAAAATATATCCACTGGACAGATTAACATTAACAGCTTTATATGGGAATGAACTTGATATTTATTGTGTAGTATTATAAGCCAAATTGTCCCGCTTTCAGGTGCTTTGGAGAATAGCTTGACTCCCTCTTCTTTGTGCCAGCCCCTGAGATATTGGAACACTGCTATCATGTCCCCCCTCGTCCTTCTCTTCGTTAAACTAGACATACCCAATTTCAGCAACCGTTCCTTATATGTTTTAGCCTCCAGTCCCCTAATCATCTTTGTTGCTCTTCTCTGTACTCTTTCTAGAGTCTCAACATCTTTTTTACATCGTGGTGACCAAAACTGGATGCAGTATCCAAATGTGGCCTTACCAAGGCATTGTAAAGTGGTATTAATACTTCACGTGATCTTGATTCTATCCCTCTGTTAATGCAGCCTAGCACTGTGTTGGCTTTTTTGGCAGCTGCAGCACACTGCTGGCTCATATTTAAGTGATTGTCCACTAGGACTCCAAGATCCCTGTCACAGCTACTACTATTGAGCAAGGAACCATCTATACTATACCTGTACATTTGGTTTTTCTTGTCTAAATATAGAACCTTCCTTTTTTCACCATTGAATTTCATTTTGTTAGATAGTGTCCAATGTTCAAGTCTGTCCAGATCCTCCTGTATCTTAAGTCTATCTTCTGGAGTGTTGGCTATTCCTGCCAGTTTCAGTTTTCAGTTTCAGTTTATTGTATTTATATCCCGCCCTTCTCCTGGTGGACTCCAGGACTCCAGCTTGGTGTCGTCTGCAAATTTAATGAGTTCCCCATCTATCCCCTTATCCAAATTGTTGATGAAGATGTTGAAGAGCACTGGGCCTAGAATAGAGCCCTGGGGCACCCCACTACACACTTCCCTCCAATGCAATTCCATTGAGGACCACACGCTGAGTACAGCCGGTCAGCCAGCTACGAATCCATCTGGTGGTGATGCTGTCTAACCCACATTTTTCTATCTTATAAAGTAGTAGGTTGTGATCTACTTTATCAAATGCCTTACTGAAGTCCAAGTAAATTATATCCACAGCATTCCTCTGGTCCACTAATTTTGTCACTTGGTCAAAGAATACAATAAGATTTGTCTGGCATGATTTGTTTTTGACAAACCCATGTTGGCGTTTAGTAATGACTTTGTTTGCCTCTAGGTGTTCGCTGATTCATTGTTTTATTATCTTTTCCAGAATCTTCCCAGGTATTGAGGTCAGGCAGATAGGTCTGTAGTTTCCTGGATCCATTTTTTTCCCATTTTTGAAAATGGGAACTACATCAGCTCTTTTCCAGTCCTCTGGTAGTTCCCCAGTGCTCCAGGATCTTTGAAAAATATAGTTCAGTGGTTCTGAGATCACATCTGCCAGTTCCTTGAGAACCTTTGGGTGTAATCCATCTGGTCCTAGTGATTTGAACTTGTCTAAGCTGGACAGGTACTCATTTACCATTTTCTTGCCTATCTTAACTTGTATTTCTAATCTGTTTTTTATGGTACTTTTTTTGATAGGTTGGACTGTTTTTTCCCTTTGTGTAAAGACAGATGCAAAAATTAAGTTAAATAGTTCTGCTTTCTCCCTGTTGCTTGTCACCTTCTTGCCACTTTCCCCCACTAATGGACCAATCATTTCCTTAAAGGAATCTTTAAAACAACTTTTAAAGATGTTGATGTGTTGCTAAATTAAATTCCCCAACCTAGGAACTTGTCTGCCTATCAGAAAGTTTGGATTTACCATGCTTGAAATGTTGGCCCAAATATGGCCATGTGTTTCTTCTGTACAAAATGTCAAAGTCTGCTTGATAAAATGTACTAACTGGCTGTTTTTTTCTGCAAAAGAAATAATAGAATAGAATAGAATAGAATAGAATAGAATAGAATTAGAATAGAATAGAATAGAATATCTTTATAGTCATTGTGTAACTCACAATGAAATTAAGTGCTGTCCACAGTGCACACTACACACAAGTAAAAACCACAAATGAGTACATTATATACACACATCTTTACATTCTATCCACCATTGTGCTGCCCCTAATATTGCACTTCAGTATTGCACTATACAGTGGTATTTAATATAGTTGCTGCTCTGGGATAAAAACTATTTTTCAGCTTATTTGTCTTTGTTTTTATTATCCTGTACCGTCTGCCAGATGGTAATAGTTTTAAAAAAATGTCCGGGATGAGGTGAGTCTTTAAAAATATTTTGAGCTTTCCTAAGACAACAGGAATTACACAGTTCATTCGGGGGGGGCAGCCAATAATCCTCTGGGCGATGGCAATGACCCTCTGGAGCACTTTCCTATCTGCTACTGTGCAGCAAGCCAGCCATACACAAATGCAATAGATTAGAATGCTCTCTATGGATTAACTGAACTGGACTAAATGATTTTGCATGGCCAGGTTCAATCTACTGTTTAAAAACAGAGTTGTAGTAACATTTATGTATTCATGATTACTATTGTTATATTATATTAGGATTAAAGTGAACGTTCAAAGTTACATGATAAGCACCCCCTAGTGCTTACGAGCAAGTCCCAAATTTACAATGTTGCCACATCACGGCAGTTGTTCACCCTTATGAATGACTGAAGTGACACTGCAACATTCACCCTGGTTATTCCCTCCCTCCCCACCTCCCGGGTCTCCCTAGACACTAGGCCTTCAATACTCACCCTGCAAAGATCAAGAACCTTCGCTTTCTTGGCTGCTCCAGGCCTTTGGTGCGTTCACAGAGAATGGAGGCCTAAAGTAATGCAAGATCACGCGAGATCAGTGACACAAGATCTCATGGTACTTTAGGCTTCCGCGTGCCTCTGGAGACTGGATCCGGGCATTGGAGGCCTTTTCCAGGTCATTGCCACCCAGATCTGAGGCCGGGAGATGCTTCTGCAGCCTCCAGAGATCCGATCTGGGCGTTGGAGGCCTTTTCCAGGCAGCTGCTGCCTGGAAACAGGCCTCTGGAGGCACATGGAAGCATTCCCCAGCCTCAATTCCGGGCGGCAGTGGCCTGGAAAAGGCCTCCGACACCCAGATGGGGCTTCCGGAGGGCTGCAGAAGCATCCCCTGGCCTCAGATCCGGGGGGCAGCGGCCTGGAAAAGGCCTCCTATGCCTGGATCGGGCCTCCGGAGGGCTGTGGAAGCATCCTCCAGCCTCAAATTCCAGGTAGCAGCGGCCTGGAAAAGGCCTCTGATGCCTGGATCCAGCATCTGGAGGCACACAGAAATTGAAGCCTCAGATCTGGATGGCAACAGGAATCGCGGCAGAAAGGAGATGGATCTTTTCAAGGTGAGTCCAGTATGGCAGGAAAGGAGGGGGAAGCATGGGGCATCTTAGTGGATCGGGGAGACCTTGGGGGCCTGTTCCATCACTAGGCCCTCCATGGCCTTCCCACCCTGAGATATCTCATGCACTGTTAACAAACTGCACATTCGACCATGCATTCGATTAACGAATGCGAGGGTGAAAGCAGGGAGTGAATCGTGTTCAAGGTGCAAGATTCACACCCATGAATTTTCGAATTACGAAAGGCTCCATTACATTACATTCGTAACTCAAGGACTACCTGTATTGATCTGAAAAATAATGTATCAAAGATCAAGATTCTATAATTGTGCTTTATGGAGAAAATAGAATTAACACTCACTAGTTCTGCATAAATGGGAAATAAACCCTAAAAACCAAGTTTATGAATATGTGTATCTTGGTGGAATATTTCTCAAATTGGCAAAATGGAGGAAGATATGCAAATGCTGATATAAAGGTAATGGGAGGATCTTATCTCTTATGAAGAAAGTATGTTTGTAAAAAAAATGGCTGAATATAGGAAGAACATGCTCCTGTTCACTATGTTATATGGAAGTGAAGGTGGCTACATTGATAGAAGTCTTAAAAGTAAGCTAAAATGGCTACATAAGAAATATGTTTGTATAACCAGAAGTAACAAAGTCAAGAAGAACGGGTGCTGAATGAACATAGACTGAACCCAAAAGTAAGTGAGCACATGAAAGAAATGGGTTGAGAAAGTTTGGTCAAATAGAACAAATATAAGATCAATAGTAGCAATTTATAGTTGGAAGAATTTATACCCAAGGAACATTAACAAAGTAAAGAGATAGTCCTTTTCCAATCTAGTAGCCAATCACTCTATTACTTAGACCAGTTTGTATATAAAGGTCAGGAAGTTATGAATGCCAGCCTTGCTGTCCAGAATCATGAAGCACTACCTCCAGCATCCACACAGAATGTTGAGGGATAATCAATGCCTACTTCTATTTTCATGCTGCTTACTTTGGGATAAAAAAAATATCATTTTCTTTAGAAATTAGCTTGAAATTAGCTCAGAAATGTGAACATTATCAATAATATTAATATTTTGAGAGCCACAATTCTCCATGATAATTTCACTATGCCTTCCTCAACCTGAGGTTACAGCTTTCATAATTCTTAACTAATGTAGCCAAATTCATATTGGACAAAACTGGCACAATTAATCTAGCAAAGATAGAAAAATCACATCCCTGCTTTTTTAGAAGAGAAGACTCACCACAAATCATTCATGGCCCATTATGTCTGCTGGATTTCTCCCTTCTGGTAAAAAATCATGAGTTCTTTTTTTGTATTAGTCTTTATGGGAATAACTATTGTTTGCAATATGGGCTTTGCATAGTTCCAACTAAAAATATTGACCAAGTAGGCAGCCCCAAGCTACAAAAATAACAGTACAAAAACAGAAATTAAAAGGGTGAATTCTTAGCAATCGTGGCCTTTGCGACTTGTTATTTTTAATCAGAAAATCAACAAAGTTTGAAACATTAATGTCCTGAATTACTTTTGTTTTGTTTTATTAACCTTTCCACAACTGGCACATTTGAAAACTCTCTTTCATCACATGCTTAGCAGAAGTTCAAGAGCAGGAAAGAGCTGAGCCAAATTTCTGTCTTCTAAGTTCATGCTCAGTGTGCCATGTTTCTCTTCTAACCTTTTTCTTCTCTGATGCAGCTGATGAGAAGTAGAAAAAGCCAACACTGGATACTACCAACCCAATTAAGCTGAAGAAGCATATCTTCTCAAGTGACTCAATGGAAACATTTCCATTATTCAGTCGATTAACATCCACTGGCTTTCTGCCATGTTGAACTACACGGTTGAAATTCTTCTATACGTCTGTTGATCTTTCTCTCTATCTAATATCTATCTATCTATCTATCTATCTATCTATCTATCTATCTATCTATCTATCTATCTATCTATCTATCTATCTATCTATGTCTATCTAATCTACATTTGGAAGTCACTCTTTCAAACACTTTTCTTGGGGATGCTTACACATTCACACTAAAAAACAAATTAAACATTTTAAAAACTGAAAAAGGTGACATAAAATCAAAATGAAAACAATAAAATCGTAGACATCTAGTGGGCTGTCCATGAACAAATTCATCACTGCATACAAATCTAAATATTAACTACTTAAAAGGCCCAGGAAAATAACTTAATCTTTGTCTGGCCTTGGAAAATTAATAAAATAGATGCTAATATACTTTACTGGAAATGAAACCAAGGGTCTGCGAGTGAGGGTCACTTTGCCAGGCAGCCATTAATCACACCTCAGCAAGAAAAACACCCCAAACACCCCCCAAAAACAGGTACGCTCATTGGAGAAAAGGCTTCCATTGGTTACTATGATCCAAAGTCATTAAGGGCATAATACCAGCACTATTAACTAAGTTTGGAAATCAACTAAGAATTTTTGTAGAAATTTGGTAATGATTCTCTCCAAATAAAAACAGCTTGATATTGTTGCACTGTTTTTATCTTGTGACTGACTTGAGAGAGATTGGAACCCTCAAAGGGGACTAAATTATATCAGTTAAATACCCCACATAAAATGATAAGGTCTGGACAAGAAGATATGGATATATTTCAAAGTTTAAACTGCGGCCTATTAACCCACAGCATATTTGTCATCCAATAGCAATATAGAGACAGATGCTCCATCCTTCTACCACCTAGTTGCTTCTCCTCTACAATTTTTCCCTCAAGCACACCTGCCCACTTTTCTATAACCACCGCATGTTTTATGCCTGGTCAGAGGATTGGCTGAGTAGGTGCAAACAAGACAAGTAAAATGGTGGATGGAAGATAGGTCCGCATTGACATTCTGATTCTCTTCTGCGTTTTTTTCTACCATTCTGGAAAGTTCGTTTCATTGGCCTATAATATATGGCTCTAGCCCTGCACTAATGGAAGAATCCACAGGCTAGGTCCAGGCTGAGATGGCTAGTGATTCTGGGGATCAGAATAAAACATGAACAGGGCACATACCAACAGCCTGAAATGGCCTGAATGATCTAGCAGGGTCCAGTACCAAATAAACAGTTGGCATAACTATGAAGACCAAAAAAGGGATGACAAAAAAGTGCTTGTTGGACCTGAACAAGGCACAGATATTTGGATGGGGAAGAGCAGCATGGATCAGATAAGACAGGATCTAATCTTCTAAGATGTGTCTTACTTTTATATTTATATTTACAAGGATTTTTTTGGAAAAGAACTTCTGATCACTTTGGAAATGCATTATGGCAGGCATGTCAAACTCGTGATGTCACGTGACGTCGTGCAATGTATTGGGCCGGTTTTGCCATTGTCGGCAATGGGGTGGGCGCGGCTTCCATGTGATGTGTCCGGCCCGCGGGCCAGCAGTTTGACACCCCTGCATTATGGTGTAGGCCATCTTCTTCTACACCAGTTTTCTGACATCAGGAAAATGTAGGATTTAGTACCCTTTCAGTCATCTTTAAAAATGGTTTAGCCAAATGTATGGAGAAGGTTCCAGAGAGAAATCATGTATGGGAAAGTGGCTACAAGTCAGTGTTTATAGGTTATTTTGGATATTAGTGCCTGAATACTGAATATATGCAAGAGTTCGGTGCTCATGTCTTTTTAATGTGCTTGTGGCAGAAATCTGGTTGGCCATATAAAGATGGAACTTTGATCTTAGAAGCTCTCTGTTCCTATGAAGCTCTTGGCATTCCCACACTGGATTATATTCTCTGCACTGATTTCTTACAATCCTTATGGATATAAATCAAAATGCTGATTTTGATTCTTAAAAATCATACATGGATTTTATAAAATATAGTTTCTATTTTTTAAAATCTATTTGGCCTAGCTTAGTTCCTCACCCTGGAAGAGGGGGGAATGTTGTTGATCAGTGTCAGCCCTACAGATGGTACAGGGTAGCAAGTAACCCAAAAGAGCAGCAACAGCGTAGGATCATGTTTCAGTCGATATCTCATCAGGCTTTTCTTAAATTGATTTTCATTATTTAGTTACCAATGCACTAGGATAAAACGATAGATTAGGTTCAGTTATATGGGGAGTTGATCTTCAATCGTTATGAGTTCATATAAGAAGTGTTCTATTTATGACCATTGTTTCTTAAAATTTTATCACTAGCACTATCAGCAGCTTGTGGATGGTGAGTTTTTGGAAGCTATAAGTGTAAGCTTATTGAAACTACTAATTTAGCAGTGGGAGTAGCAACAGGCAGAGCAAACATGTAAAGCTAAAGCAGGAAATTTTGACTTTCTAAAAATTCTTTGATTCATTAACAACTCTGGTTGCTGGTTTCCAGCAGTTGAATCCATCTAATTCAGCTGCTGAATTTAGTCATTTCTTAAGAGCAGATGCATAGAAGCCAATATTATATGGAACAGCTGCTGATACGGCTCTGCTGAGTCACAGTGTCATGGAAATAGTTTTGGATCTCACAACTTGTGCATAGAATTGTGTCTCTATGGGGGGGAAAGTCTTCAAATGGAATAGTATCAGTGGATTTGTTTTAACATTTTTCAGTGAGGACAACCTATATTTGGATTCAAATCACCATTGCAGTTTAAACTTAGGCTTCAAAAACTTTGCTTGTGTTTGCTGGACGTGAGCTAATTTTTGCCCTTGGAGAAAATTCATTTTCCACATTTACAGAAAAAGGAGGAAGAGGAAGAGGAAGGAAAGAGAAAGAAAGAGAAAGAGAAAAAAGGAAGAGAAAGAAAAAGAAAAAGAAAAAAGAAAAA
>NW_015386637.1:46140-54464 GCF_001527695.2 Protobothrops mucrosquamatus | reverse complement strand
GAAAGAAAGAAAGAAAGAAAGAAAGAAAGAAAGAAAGAAAGAAAGAAAGAAAGAAAGAAAGAGAAAAAAAGAAAGAAAGAAAGAAAGATTGTGATTTTGGAAAAAAAAGTCCAAGTTAGACCAAAGTATGCCTCATTGCATGTGTGTTCAGCATTAGGGAGAAAATAAATGTGCTGTTTTCATATTTTTGCTTCAGGGTCAGCCAATATCAGTCTACCATGTAACAGCTCTGAGGGGGGAAAAAGCTTCGCTTAATGATAGAGCTGCCAGAGTAAACAGTGCCTCGAACCAGGGAAATCTAAAGCACATGCGTTATTGTCAGGTTTGGCTTAGCTAGTTTGGCTAATCAAAACAGCAGCTCCGCTTTTAAAGACTATTTCTGCTTAAGCTGCTAGCAGCTTATCAAGACAAGAAAAGGCAGGAATGCCAGTCAGAGCTGTGCTCCATGAACTGTGACTTAAAATGACACATCAGATCTAATTCTTAAAGAGAGGCAACATAACAGTCTAATGTAAAGTGGGTTTTTTTTTTAAAAAAAAAAATCTTGCTCATAGCATTGTTTGTAGCTCCAA
The DNA here is from genome assembly GCF_001527695.2 of Protobothrops mucrosquamatus. Taxonomy (NCBI): domain Eukaryota; kingdom Metazoa; phylum Chordata; class Lepidosauria; order Squamata; family Viperidae; genus Protobothrops; species Protobothrops mucrosquamatus. The sequence goes on along the minus strand of NW_015386637.1, from coordinate 53,892 downwards.
AGATTTATATAATATGAAAAAGAATTCTTACAGGAAAAAAAACATAAGAAGGGAATACTAACTGCTACGGGTATGATGCATAGCTTTGATGTATTTGCAGGTACGTGTGGCAGAGAAATTAGGAGTCAATTGCAAGTCTTAAGTAAGGGAATCGGAAAGCACAAGCAAATTTGCATGTACATTTCTACTTAGTTCCCAAAATATATTAATGTGTTTAATAACAGCTTAGAAGCCTCCTTTTCTTCTGTGGGTGTGTCTGTCTGTCTGTCTGTATATGACATTGGTGGCGAACCTATGGCACGGGTGCGAGAGGCGGCACTCGGAGCCCTCTCTGTGGGCACACGTGCTGTTGCCCCAGCCTCGTCTCCCCCCGTGACCCCTCCTCTCCAGCAGCCCCCCTGAAGGAGAGTCGCCCCTGAGCGTGGCCCATGCGGAGCAGCGCAGCCAGGCAGCATAAACAAGACTCTGCCCTCACACCCCATTGTGCACAGTTGATGCTGCAGGGCGTGGGCAGAAGGCGTGACTGCCATAGCTCTGCTGGGCTGCCTGGGCGATCTGCGGTGGGCCCTGGAGGCAGTGAGTGGCCCTGCGGGCAGGCGGCACAGGGGATGGGGGTTGAAGCGGGTGCGGGGCAGGGGGTAAAGCGGGGGTAGGGCCAGTTTTTGGGCACTCGGTCTCTAAAAGGTTCGCCATCACTAGTATATGAAAAACATTTTCCAGGTCACACTTATTCCAAATCTTCCCTGCAACTTTATTTATTTAATGTATTAATCCGTTTAAAAATTAAAAGACACACACAGTGGCACATGAAAAATTGTGCAAATCTTCCAAGCTTCTAAAAAGACCCATTCTCACAAATGAGACTTCCACAGCAGAACATCTCAAAATGGACCAGGCCGTGATCCTGACATTGACATATTTTTATAGGGAGAGCTATAACTCTAAACTGAGTTGAGCACACACATCTATCAAGAGGTTTCTGGATCTCACCTGGCTTTTCTCAAGGATTCCACACTGCCTGGCAACTCAACAAGAGTTAAAAATCACTTTCCTATGTCATCAAGAGCATTTCAGAAGAAGTCTAATGGTTCCCTGTGCATAGCAGGAACACACTCATGTGTGGATAATTTTTTAAAAAGGAGATCCCTGGCTACTAAGTATGAAGTTAAACCTTGGCTCTGAATTGTTTCATTTACAAGCAATAGTTTCATTTTACAGTATTTGGTCCTTTTTTTTTCCTTAAAAAGGAAAACCAAGTTCTTTTAATATTTGAGAACTTCTTGGCATGTGATTATATAAATATGTTTTAGTAGTCTTGTCCAAAATCCACAACAAGCATTGGGAAAATTTTTATGGTTATTTTGAAGAGTTGACTTTAAACCTGGATTAAGGTTCTTGTTTCATAATGTTTGCAAAGATGTAAAAATACAGTTTAATCTCATTAAACATAGCTATTTTTAATCAATGCTAGGCAGTTTATTTAAACGAAGAATGACTTAAAAATAAAAAAAAAACGATATTCCATATTTAAAATGTCTACAAACCAATCTTCTTTATTTCTCGAGGTTGGCAATTTTCATCCAGTATCTCATTCAGCTACTCTCATTCATTGAACCAAAAATGGGAAAACAACTGAAGGAATTGGGAACTAGAATCCAAGAGTTATGAGAAGCCATACCCAGTGATAGTTTTTCCTCCTTATACCTTAAATGTCTTATAATATTATGAGCAGCATCCTCCAATGTCCCATTACAAACTAGTTTTGGAAGTTTCTTTCCTTAAATGTACCATTTGACAACACTGTGAAAGCTCCACTAGTTGTGTGAAACTCTTTTCACAAGTCTTCCAATCAATGTAACAACAACAAAAAAGCACTGGGGGGGGAGTGTTTTTCCTTTGATTTCTGATCAATTTTGTTTCCCTAGACATATGACATGGGTCTCTTTTACTTTATCCAGGAGCCAGTAGCTCTGATATGAAATAGTCTGGGACATCTTATATAATATTAAATTTAATAGCAAAGTGCAGATTTCTATATGAACATGAAACCCTTCTGGACTGGAGCATATTCAGTAGTTATCTATATAAATAAAAATGTAAATGTTCATTTGTTCAAAATCTTAAATCTCCGAAAGTTCTTCACCGATTGCTTTGAAATTTTGACACAATGTTGCATTCGAATACATGCGTGTTTTTATATACCTACTATTATATAGATGTCACACCTGTGACAGGTAAAAACATGGTTTTTTTGAAAAACAGTGCCATCTGTTGGACGTAAAAGCAACACACGCTACGATTTTACGATTCCATATTACAAACGTGCACTTTCTCTTTTCTTTCTTTTCCATTTAACCAGACTGAGCCACAGCAACGCGTGGCCAGGTACAGCTAGTGATGAATAAATTTATAAGCTCAAAAACCTACTAAACTTCATTGGAAGCTATTAACTACTCAAGAAAGATTACATAGAATTGTCATTACTGGCCCAAAACAGGTATAATCTTGTTCTCTCATTAAAAAAAAACAACCTTAATGCAGAAGGAGATGAGATTTCCTTCCCTTCTTAAACAAAAATGGAGCAGTGAAGCTAGCAGTATATGGGTATCTATACTTACTTCCTATAAGGGCTAATGGGAACTTTGAGCAAAGTCTTTAGATCAGCAGAATGACTTGGAGCCCATCCTGCTGTCCTTATCATGCCCGGAGCTCCCAAGAGTTAGTTTGAAATATAACTATGCAAACCTCTTATGACTGGATACCAAACCTGGAAAATAGCCCAACTAACTTTGTTATTCCAAGAAGACAAGATTCCTAAATTTAGAACATTATTTGGAACAACTGGATTTCCACCCTCTGAGCTTAGGAACAATATATTATAATCATGCAGGATAGAATAAGAGTCACAATGTGGGTAACAGTTGACTGGTATCAGAAAGACCCAGGTTCTAGGCCACCCTTATCTACAAAGGTTCACAAGGTAACTTTGGACCTGTTGCTCTTCTGGCCATATTACCTCACAGGGCTGTCATTGAATGGAAAAATAGGAAGAGAGAACAGTACTAATGTCACCTTATGGTTTTAAAGGAAAGGTAGGATATACATCTAAATACTGGTTGACTAACTTTGCGCCCGTGTTAGAAAACTGAGATTTCAAATTAGACATTAGAGACTGAACATCATAGATAGTTTTTAACCGGAGACAGGACAAGTTAGACAAGTCTGTCATGCTTCAAATATCTTAGAAACCACCTGAATTTATGCCAGTCTGTGATTGGTTCAGAGTGTATGCCAAATCAGAACACATTCCTACTCCTAAATTTTATTTCTTTATTTTTTTTTAAATGGGACATCTAATCACATATCTCCCAAATCATACATATTTTGTCCATTCATAGTTTCTCAAGCATGACAAAAAGCAAGCAGGGGCAGGAAAACATTCAAAGAACTCCAAAGCATTGGATTTTTTTAAAAAATCATTTTTTGGTAGTTTGGATAGAATTTTCCCAGGCTAAACATGCAACAATATGGATCCAACATAATCAAAACCATACTTTGTAAAGTATAGGGAAGCAGCAGAAGCTGTATTATGAAACAGATACATACAGAAAATTAATCCTGAAGTCCTACAAAATGCTACCCAGGAGTCTATAAATTTATTTCAAGTACTCTAAATCAGAATAAATGAAATAATCAAATGATCTTGAATGTCCAATATTTTGTTCCATTGAAAAAAACCTTTATTTTATTAATAGGCCTTTAATCCTTTCATATATATAGTTTTTGTTTCTGTATGATTCAAGAGTGCCTAGTGGGACTAACAAGCATATCGGTATCACAATTAAATTTTTGAGACAGGTTGTCAAGCATCTTATTTGTTTATTACCCCTTTAACTCTTCTATGTTCCCCATTTCTCATGCGACAGGGAAAACGTTCTGAATGAAACTTACTAATTTTTTCATGTATAACTCCTCTGTTGGTAAACGTGGGTGCTAGGAAAATGAAAATGCAAACTGAACTATTCCTAACTATATAGATTCTATTGTAAATGGCATATTATTATCCTCTTGTCTTTTTTTTTTTTTTTTAAAGCCCATTTCATTATATCACATTGTTTCAACTTTCAGGAAAAAGAAAAAAAAAGCTAAATAATCCATAAACATGTTCAGCTAAAACAATACAAATGTTGTAGATCAGGGTAACTATACATTTTCTGTCCAGGCAACTGTCCTCTCTCAAAAACAGCCACTTCAAAAGTTCCCAACCACATCTGAAAAACCCTTTTGTTTACAATGCTTGCAGCCCAGTTAAATTCCACATGAGAATTAAGCAACCTCTTCTAATCAGGCATTCCTGGCTAAGATTAAAGATGTACTAGATACAGATGAGTGAAATTGACTAGTATTCCAGGAATGAATTGTTACCCTCTCCTGTTTAATTAGATAAATGGCTAAGAACAATCCTGTAGATAGGGACCAGTTAAATTTCTGAGCTGAATCATTGTGTCTTTTGCGGACAAAGTAACAAAGTGGGTGGTAATGGAAAAGTTCTAGGATCTTCCAGATTATACAGCAATGGGGCCTCTTGATGGACGCACACTGGCTATGTTCACATAAAACACAAAGAACTTTTGAAACCATGATTTGTTGAACAAGAAGGCGGCCGTGGCAAGCCAACTCTATATTGTTGCTAAGAAAAACAAACAAACAACAGATATATTCATGTAATCATTGGGTGTAAAAAGTTGACTCAAAACAGTACGTACCACTGGTCAGGGATACCTTATCTTCACTTTGTCTAAGAAAGCATATAGAGTTTTTTATCACTGTCCTTCAGGTGGAAATGGGATCGTTCATCCTGAACGGAAAAATAGGCAAATGTTTATAATGATATAGCAGGAAAGGCTCCAAACTTACCAAAGCACTCTCTTTTGCATGCTTCTATTCATTTTATAGAATTTATAAACCGTAAAGGAAGAATATGATCCAAAACTAACACTAGGAACAAAGGAAGAGAAATTGCTTGTGGGGTGTACAGATATATATATATATATATAAAATCAAACTAACAGATGAAGCCAAGGTTTTTCGCTAATTCTAAAAACATTTGCCTTACACAGTTGGCCATATCCCAATCTTTCACTTGCTTTCTGAATACCATCTTGAAAGAATAGGGAGGCATCAAAAAGAGTTGGCTGCAAACCTAGGGAACTTTATGAGATGCAGCTGGATCCATATCATATCTACCTTCAGTTCTCAGGACATATGCACATATTTTATGGGTAGGTCTTCTGTAAATGGCAGCATTTGCCTGCCAAATACATGTAAGTAGGAGCTAGGAAAAGGATTAAATTCCTTCTACCTATGAGCCAGAGCTGTGATCATCCTGAATGTGATCTTCTTATGTTTTCTGCTGCAGCATTGGAGCACAAAATGGAAACGCATGCAACAACCTCCTGTTTGCTCTGCTGTTGGAATAGTTAAGTGCAGACTGACAACAGAATGATCTGGAAAGCCCACACACTCAGAGAGAGAAAAATATCCCCCAAATTAAATCTATTGTGGTATGTTATGTTCCCCTTTGGGATCATTCTGTTTATCCTATGACTGAGTCAAGTTCTAAATTACAAGCATTTATTGTCATTAAACAATGTTCCCTTATAAGACATTTGTGCAATCCAATTCTTCATGAGTATTTAGGCAGATTCCTTTATACCTAGACAGCCACAGATTGTAAATCTAGACTAATCAACAGTTAAAATTAAATGGCAAATTAAATGAAAATCCTGATCCATATTCTTAACTCTTCTCTTTTAGTTTAAGGACTTTATAAGATATCCTAAGAATAACTTGAAAAATTTAATCGAATTGTTTATTGACAAAATAATTGTGTAATGTGTGGCAGGTTTTTGTATTTCAGAAATGTACTTTATTTCTGAAATAAGAGTTTCCTTAATTTGGAAGAGTGACATAAGAAGTCTGTGAGGGGGAAAGAAACATACCCATACTGCATCTTAAAGATGGGCATGTGTTTGATGCTTGATAGATCTTCAAAGATTCTCCTATAGGTCCTTTTAAGTTGTGTAGGTCAGTATTTATCTACTGAATAGCTGAAGTCACACCTGTTTACATGAACCTACGAAAGACTTTTAAAAAAAATAATCATTCCAAAGTCGGGATGGGCGAGCTAAATGGCTCTCATCACAAGCATTAAAAAAGTCCTTAGCCCTCAATGGAATTCAGTGCTCCCATTAGCCTGGGTGGAAACACTGCTCTGACCTGAATCCACCTTCCACAATGATCAGATTATCCAAGCATTTTTCCAAAAGCATGCAGAGAGCATAGCCTGTGGAATACTTTCCAACCTCTTAATGATAGATCTACTTTGGGTCACAGGACTAAGAAAGGAAAAGGAAGGAGCTTCAAATGGTCAAGCTGGCAGCAGTCCAAGCTGCTGCCCAACTCTCTTTGCCAGCAGAATACATTGGGGGGGGGGGGGAATTGTGCAATTTCTCTGCAGCCCTCGTTGGATATGATCTATTTTCAGACTTGATTTTGGTTTTGATGTGGTTCTCTTCCACATCAAATTTGGCCTCATGTTCTATTTTCAAAGAGTTTTCTGCTGTTAGAGCAGTGGTTCTCAACCTTTTTAATGCCGCGACCCCCAACCGGTCGTAAGTCGAGGACTAAACCGGTCGTAAGTTGAGGACTAAACCGGTCGTAAGTCGAGGACTAAACCGGTCGTAAGTCGAGGACTACCCAACCAGTCGTAAGTCGAGGACTTTCCCTGCCCAGGAGCGCCATGCATGCGTGGTTCCGCCCCCTGCGCCGGCCGAGGCGTAGCTGGCAAGCGGCAGAGATGGAGCAGGCCGACCACCAGCTGGCCCAGCCCAAGGGAGGTAAGGCACCCGCCGGAAAAGGGGAAAAAAATGGCAGACAGCCTTCCTTGGCAACCCCCATGAAATGGTTGATCGACCCCAAATGGGGTCGCGACCCATAGGTTGAGAACCACTGTGCTAGAGAAACAGGTGGGCACCTGAACAGGCAGATGGGTGGAGTGTATAGCCATGTTACATAACTTCTTTCAAATGTTGGTAGGTTTGGAAGGAATACAAATTATGTGATATTCAGCTAGTGGGCTGAAATCTCTTGAAAATGTTTGGAAAAGTACTGTAGGGTTAATCCAGTTTGCGCCAGCCTATTGTCTTTTTGAACACTCACTATAAAGAACAGATAGGGCTTTTATATATCTTGAGCCGCATATTCAACTACAACTCTTTTCCAATGGGGACACTTTCAAATGGATTATACTCGTCCTCATTTCCTGAGCTTTTAGCCCAATGCAGATGGAAGATTGAATGTTCACCGAATATTCAGAACAGTTGCAACTACTGGATGTTCTCAGAAACAAAGCTGCCTGACAAAACAAGGATGCTTTCATGCATGACAGTTTGAAATATTGTTAACTGAATTAAATGTTGGATAAAGCAGCTGCACTTAAAAAAAAAATCTCTCCAAAGTTTTTGATGTTATTACTTTAGGCCACTGAAAAATGAATGACGATCATATCCCCCAGGAGGAATTTTTAGAAAATTATCTGAAGAGAAAGGAAAGTGCATTTAAAAACAAGCTTTGGCTGTTATCTGCTACTAACTACTATACTGCCAAATAAGAGCAATGTGGAAAAATTAATTATTAGTGCTGCAAAGTATTAGAATTGCAAACGCGATATAAAAACAAATTGTCTTGCTC
>NW_015386637.1:12264-45852 GCF_001527695.2 Protobothrops mucrosquamatus | reverse complement strand
AGTCTGAAATGCTCATGGTTATCTTGATCAGTCATGGAATCCAGGTTTTGCTGACAAATTAGTTGAATTGTCATAGTGAATTTGCACACGGTAATGCCAAGCCACTTCCGTACTTTTGCCAAAGAAAAATAAATGTATTCCTCAAGGATCACACTTGGCCCCAGCTACATTTTGCACTTTGATTTGGTAAAGTAAAGAATGGGACAAGTTACTCACTTCTGCAGAGGCAACTGTCTGTGTTAATGCCCAGTTCAGTTCCTACATGCTACTGTTGGAACATGTAGAAGCCTCTGCCAAATGAAGACCCTCTCTGCAAATATAGCAAGCTAATTTTGCAACAGTGCAACAATTCAAAGAGCAGAGTCTGGAGGAACAGAGAAAGGGGAGGGGTATTTCTCCAATACCACCAAACATGCAACCCAAAATCTGAGCTTGCGACAGGTGCAAGTCGTTAGGGTTTTCAGCAGCAATTAAACTGCAGCTGTTCATTTGTGCCTGGAATACAACTGGATGCTCCGAAAGGTGCAAACTGGACCCTCTGAAAGGCATTCCCCCCCCTTTTTTTTTAAATGAAAGAGGATCCAGGGAAACCTATATACAAAATGGGCATTTGGAATAACTACCCAGAAATTTAACAGGATCAGATGCATTCTGTGCACTATTTTCACAGTAGCCTGTCATTTCTTGGCACAAAACTCTTGCTTGACACATCTCCAGTGCCTAGACAAATCCTACTGTTGGGCTGTACAAATTTTCAGAGGAGGGAGGCACTGAGTCTATTTTTGACTTCTGGCAATTGCCTGGATTCATCTCTGCAGTTTTATTGGCAAGATTTCTGGACATGGTTTGCCATTAGCTCCTTCCCAGGGCTGATAGTGAGTGACTGCCCCATGGTCACCCAGCTGGCTTTATTATGCCTACGGCGGACTAGAACTCCTGGTCTCCCAGTTTCTAGGTTGGTGCCTTAACCATTTCTCCAAATTGGCTCTTATCACTATCACCAAATCTAAGAGGCACGACTCCAGTTAAGTCTCTATAGTACTGCAGTTGTAGTAACTTGTATGGAATGATTCATCCTCATCAGAACCAATAACTCAAGAGTTCAATTTTTCAGATCTCTACAGAAATCCCTTTACGTAATGGCGCATGGTAGTTGGTTCCTGGAAAGCAGGCTTTGAGTTATCCTGCCAGCAGTTCTGCCATTCACTTTTTTATTTCCAGCATGCCGTATGTATGTTTGCGGTCAAATCCATTAGTTAAGTCTTAGTGATAAACACCTGGACTCTATCAAAAACAAAAAGTCTTGTTCTGCATGTGCCGCTTGCCTGGGTGAACATACAAAAGAAAAAAGGAACTGCATAATCCAGAACTTGACCAGGGATGTGTTTTTTATGATGTGGCAGCATGACGGAGATCAAAGACCAAAATCAAATAAATAACAACTGGGTACCAACAAAGAAAATCTGTTTAAGCCTTAAAGTAATCAGAAACAAAGACCCAAGACTGCTGAAACTTCTGTGTGTGTTTACCACTACCCCCTTCATTAATAACTAAATAGCCACGAAGAATTGCTAACGTAGCCTTTAATAACTTGCAAATAGCTGTAATAACTTGCAAGATTTTTTCCAAGACATGAGCAGGCCCTAAAGGAATGATCATCAATCATTTCAATTTAACACCGCTGTGTCCAAGCCATCTTTAAGGCTGCACGTGCCTTTCCAGTTAACACACAGAGACCCCATAGAGTAAAAAAGGACCTGATGGAATTTGCCAGCTCAGGTTTTAACCGTTTATCGAACCTGACTCCTTATCTGAAACATCTCTCCAGAAACTGGAACAATCTGTCTGGCATCTGTTGATTGGCAGAGCAAATTTTTCCAGGTGGTACAACTAGACACCGAGATTTACATGCCAACCCTATTTTGTAAGGGATTTTGATCAAAGGAGAAAACCCCATATGACTAATGTTCAATGTCATGTTTTTAGTACCTGCAACATATCTACATAAACAGCTTTCATTAACTACTGGTAGTGAAAAATGTTTGGAACAAAGATACAAGTGAGAGAATTGAGTGGGCAAGCTAAAGCCTGTAGGCAAGAAAAAAGAAAAAAGGAAGGGGGAGAATCCATCTGTACTTTATTTGTCAGGGCTTTACAATCAGAAAACTTTAACTCTGCAGATGATACACAAGATTATGCTTCCTGAAACCAGTTTATACAAATAATTTTCAGACTGCAGAAGATCTCTGGTACAATGGAATCTAGTGGAGAGTCACAAACTGATTTTCCACAATTAGAACATCTAGCAAAGTATTGCAGTATATTGAATACAGTATTATTGAAACATAAATCCCATTAATAGCAAGGCTGCAGGTATAAAATAGAATCCAGACTAATAGAAAGAACCCTTGCCGAAGATAGTACCTCTTCCTAATTAAACATACAAATCCATATTTAGTAACCAAAAACCAGTTGCCCAACCAAAGCTTCAGATGTTGCAACAAAATAACCCACCAATGGACTCATCTAGAAAAATGTTTCTGATGCATAATATTAAGTTTAAAATGGTAAAAGCCAGACTTGAAGTCTATTTAAAATCTATGTGTTCTGATCAAGAAAACACTCTTAATAATTATGTTTGTGTCTGAATTTTTTGGGAGAATGATGCATTGGATAGGGGGAAAAAATTCTCTGTCCAAATCTCCAATCTCTATTTTAATTATGCTGGTAACACACTAAGTATTATGCCTTGGAATCTATAAGATAGTCTATCCAAATGTCATCTTGCACTGCTTGCTTGCTTTTTGGCTACAAATGTCAATTTTCATCAGCAAGAAGGACCAATTTTCCATCTGTAAAATCAGTATTATGGTTTTCTGTTTAAATATCTAATGTCTATTAGTGGATTTGGGAGTCTAATTTGCAGCTGTTTCCTATTCTACTCATTTTTTTAAAAAAGAGAAGAAGAGATTCCATAATGTTTTCTTGCAAGTTATAAACATTTGCAAGTTAATGTCTTGGAGAATGAGTTGGGCTAAGCATAATCACAAACTGTGCCAGGTTAGAGATCGATGTTTGTCAAATGTGACTGAAAGGCAGTAACACAATCATTCTTGCTGTGTTCACTATCTTAAGTACTTTGTGGTTAATTTATAACTTGATAAGCCCTTCTAATCCCCTTTCATTATTCTATGAAAAATGAAGGAATGAATACAGGCCAATAATTAAGTTAGGGGAGGGGATTCTCCCAATAATTTGATATTTAGAAGTTTATATTATCTTACTCTGAAATTTTACAGTATATGAAGTAAGAGATTACCAAATTCACACAATAAAATTCAGTTGGCAAAGATACCTATAATTTTTCTTTGTTTTCATGTTCTATAACAAATGAATGAAACTCTAGCCTTTCTACCAAGAGATTACAGGCCTCTAAATCTTATATTTGATTATTTATTTCTCTAAAGAAATATAAGATCATACATTTATATGCCCCCCATTCCCAAAAGAACCTGGGCAAATATTATTTTTTAATAAAAAGTCATTTAAATCAAATTTCAGAATCAAACCAATTGGACGGACAATTCTGAATGACTCCCTAATTGGATGCACTCAGTTTGATTTATCAAATTAATCTGAAACATCTAAGTGAATCAGAAATTCAGATCAGACTGGATGTACTGGCATAATGATTGTACTGGCATAATGATTGTGTATTAGCCATGGATTAAGGAGCTGAATATGTTTAATTGCCATAAACAGGCAAGCAAGTGGGCAGATCAGAGGGACAATATGTACTACATTTGCAGTTTGAAGCTTGCCAACCTTCCAGAATTTGTTTTGACCAAAACCAAGAATATCTATGAGATGCCAAGTTTTTGTCTGGCAAGACCACGACCTGTCCAGACTGCTGCAGCTACATTTCTTAATTTTGGTTTGTGCTGTCTGCAGAAGAAAGTAGTTTTCTATTTCCATATAGTACATACTGCATAAAAATATCTGAAGCACACACACACACACACACGTGTGTGCGTGTGTGTGTGTGTGTTACAGTAACAAGGTCAATGAAAGAAACTAAAACCAAGATTCTGAATATGAAAAAATGGATGTTTCAAATTTAAATCAGTTTAAATTTGAAATATTTTACATAGAGAAAATTCTGTTCATAACGGTGGCACTATATCCTATAAAAAGTTATTGATTTGGACAGTAAATCCAAGGGGCCAACACTAATGAACTATACACACCAACCGAAGGCAATCTTAAATTCATCTTCATTTTAAAAATGTAGCCACAAGCCAGATAATGGGACTCCATTTAGAAGGAAAGGATTAAGCAGACCTCATTAATAATGCTACATAGGATAAATCAGTTCAATAGAAACAATAACAATAGTGCTTAATAGTGTAGATCAGCTGGCTAAACAACTGTATAAATCATTTCCACTGGCACACAACAGCCCAAATAAAAGTTTAAACTTGTACAAATGGGTTGCTCAGCAAATTAGAAAATTGTTACTCAGGATGATGTTGCAGCCAGTTTTGTTTTGTGGCTCTAGTTAATTTCTCTTCCATCCAATACCGTACTTAATACCAGTAAAGGATTATCACAAAGCAATTTGTTTCAGATTTGGTCTGATCAGTTGCTGGTGAGAGCTTCAGCAACCACCCTAATCTCATGGAGAAAATAAAACTGTTCGATGATGGAAAAGCTGTTGATTATTTTTCTAAAGCATTACATTGCTTGTTTGGGAGAACTGTTCAACCCTTTTGTCATTTAACAAAGTATCTTAAACAGACTTTGTAAGTCTCATGCAAAAAGTATTTCAATCTGGCAAGCTAAAGTGAAAAGCAATTATAAGTACTAATTTCATTTATTCAGTGATTAAGTAAAGACCATTTTTAAATTTGGTATTGAGTACCAAGAAATATACTTAGCTGTGGAACTTGCTATAAAATATTTATTTCTCTATTAAAATGGGAGAATGATCCATTTGAATTTAGATTGCCACTTATAACTCTTAAAGTGATTTAGTGCAGTGTTTTTCAAACTTGGTCATACATTAAGATGTATGGACAAGCCTGCTGGCTGGGGAATTGTGTGATCTGAAGTCCACAAATATTAAAGTTGCCAAGTTTGAAAAACACAAGTGTGGGGCAACTTGGTAGGGTATGATGGGAGCTATAGTCCCACACATCCAGATGTGAATGGATTACAGTAGAGAGGACAATTTGAGAACGAAGGAGCAGCTTCCTAAAAAAAAAAACCAACCATATAAAATGCTGAATGAATATTGTTGAAGGGACTTTATGTAGACAAATGAAAGGAAGGAAGGTGCTAACTGTGAGCGCTAATTGGGTAATTTAAACCCTAAATTTGGATCTTTTCAGCGATGACATAGTAATAGTCATCACTAGCATTGTTGTAAGATATGTGATTTGTTATATTGTTAAGGTTTTTCAAGTACGCTCTGTCTCTTGAAGACATCATGGAGAAGTCTATGTTGTTTGCTTGGCAATATTTTCAGAGGTGGTTTGCAGTTGCTTTCTCCCAAATTGGTGTGTGTGTGTGTGTGTGTGTGTGTGTGTGTGTGAGAGAGAGAGAGAGAGAGAGAGAGAGAGAGAGAGAGAGAGAGAGAGAGAGAGAGAGAGAGAGAGAGAGAGAGAGATATTTGCCCAAAGTCTTCCACCTGGCCTTTGTGCCTTGAGATGAATAGAAATCATTCATTTATCTATCAAATTTGTATAGCTGCTCATCTCACAAAAAGCAACTCTGGGACTTCCACACTACACCAAGATATGATGAGAATCAGATAAAGAAATATCTCAGAGACTTAAAAATAATCTAGATGAGTTTCGATTAGCCCATCAGATTCAAGGCGTAGGTTAAGAAGGTACTGTTTCTCTAAAACATAAAATGAAGTACAATAAAAGGCAAATCAAAAAAATTAGCTTAAAACTAAAAATGCAGGTAGTAGTATTGATAAATGCAATATTCAACTTAAGTATCAACACATAGTTATAATTGCTGCCAGCAGATTTTCACAAATACTTGCATATACACGCAAAGTGTCAAGTGCAGGAAATCAGGAGTCCAGGCAATTCAAATGAATATATAGGTTTATTGTATGCTAAAGCTCTGCACAAGAATCTGAACTATTAATAGTCAAAGCAAATTGGCGGTAGGTAAGAGTCAATGGAATTCAAGATGGGCTAGACTTAGATCTCTTGTGGACATGAAGGGACTCTAGACTAATGACATGTTTGACCCCTCCCTCATGCTTAGCCTGGTCATCTCTCACATAAAGTAATATAACTAGATTTAGTTTTACTTTGCTCTGATGGTTTTCAGATGCACTGAATAGAAAGTCTATATGTCCCAGTGTATCCAACCTAGGAAGTATATGATTATTATAAAGTAAAAACAGAGAGTAAACCTTCTTTCAAGAGCCAGTTTGGTGTAGTAGTAAAGGCATCAGGCCAAAAACCAAACGATTGAGGTCTATCCTGCACAACTCACTTTCGGCACAAGTGACTTTGGGAGTGGTCAAGGAAGAGGTTAAGAGCAAGCTCCTTCTGGAAATGTTGACAAGAAAAATGCATGTGTCCAGACAGTCTCCAGAAGTCAATGCTGACTCAGAGGCACCTCCTTAATGCAAGAAAATGCTTCTTTCATGTGGAAGTCATCTCCTGACTATATGTGTATGTCCCTGTTGTTTTCTAGGCCAGGGGTCCCCAACCCCCAGTCCATGGACCAGTACCAGGCCACGGCATGCCAGAAACTGGTCCGCACAAACAAGGAAAGCCCTATCCACAGGATGCAGGCAGCACACAAAAACACATCCCCTCCGGTCCATGGAAAAACCTCCTCCACGTAACCGGTCCCTGGTGCCCAAAAAGGTTGAGGACCTCTGTTCTAGGAAAGTGGTTGGCTGGTACCTTCTGGTTTTTTTTCAATTTCTCTGTATCCAAGAGTTCTTAGTGGTCCCTCCTCCAAGTATCAATCAGGCCCAACATTGCATGATTTCAGTTGGCTCCATTTATTAATTACTACAATTATAGCACATCTTTTCACAACAAAACCAACATCACCCTCCATCAGCTCAATGGTGGAGAACAGTGAGGCATGGAGGAAGAAAGAACGTAGCTCCCTTGAACATCTTATGTAGAAAGCATTAGCTTGTATGACTAAGGTTAAACATTGTGCTAATGGTACATTAATAATAAACACCAAAATTAAATTATTGCAGCATTTTTTTTGTTTCATAACAAATTAGAATATTAAAGTTTCCACAAACACAGGAATACCAGAGGGCAGAAATAAGTGAAATAGATTGAACTATAATTAATTGGAAATGAAAACAAATTGATTTGCTCTCCATGTAGCCTCCATAGAAGGGCAGAGAGTAATTATTAGCCTTGAGATCTCCACAATTCTTTCTTCTCCTCCCTTTTCCTAATCTTGTTCTTGGCTTCTTTTTATATTTTCCTTTCTTTCAGAAAACATTTTAAATGATTGCCATGTAAAGGACTAACTCAGCAGTTGGAAGCTAATTATGGAAAGCAATTGGAAGGTTTCTTTAACCAGTTGCTGCATACATTCTTTTCTCCAACGACTTTGGGAAAGCCTTCTGCTACTGTGCATATAATTCAGAGAAAAATCAGAAATACAGCCTAAATATAGACTAGCTGGCCAGCTAGCAAAGCATGGTGAATACAATGGACTTCACATTCCTCTGGGTTTCTCTCTCTCTCTCTCTCTCTTTTTTTTTTTTGGCCTTTTCCATAATAAAAACTTCAAGGGAAACCTAAAGCAAAAACAGGTCAGCTACCAGTGAAAACATTGATGAGTGTTTTTTTAAAAGATTAATAAGCTGTTGGGTTAGATGCTAGAAATATACCCAAACCATTCTTTCCAACTTGGGGGCCCAGTTCAAAAATAGAGCAGTCCGACTCAATGTCTGAAGCTGGAATGAGCATTGGAAAAAGTTATTCTTCAGCATCTGATTTGCAGGACAGACACATCTTTGCTTATAGCCACTGAACAAATAGTGTGTGATTTCTACCTTGGGGCTTATTCACCCTGCCAAGTGGACTCTTTACCAGTGTGAGCTACCAATTGCTTTTGGATGGAGAAGCAGGGGATATTGCCCTGTACTTAACTCCTGTCACACCACAAAATGGAGCTCCAAGCACATTTTCCTGCCCTGCTTTCAAAATATTGTTTTCTGCTTTCAGTTCCTCAAACATTGCTATCTGCTTTGCCTGGGGCACATCATTTTCTTCTAGGCCAATCTGATTGGCTAACTTTGCAGAGAAAGGAACAGCCCCCTCAACTGAGATAGTGGTTGCCATGGTTTTCAATATTTTCTAGAGCTATCATTAAGGTAGTTGTGCAATAACGCAGTAATTATGAGATTTGTCTAGCATATAGAACAATGCTGGCTGGAAACCTAGCAAAACCGTTTTGTTTTGGTTTTTTTTGTTTAATTACTATTTTTCTTTCCCTGAGCTGCCTCCTTTTCCACTCTTTTCAAATTAAGTCGAGAAATTTGTTTCATCATTTCTCTAATTGCTTTGCAGCGAGCGATTGGAAAAAATGATGAAATGGTGCCCTACTGCAGTTCCTAAAAAAAAAAAAAACCCCACACAGTGAAACAAATAAGTAGCTTGAGAAACAAAAGTTGTATTATTAAAAATCTCCTAGCTTTTAATGAACATTAAATGATAAGCAAACCTCTCTCCCTTCCCCCCCTCTCCTTCTGCCAGTTTTGTATAGTAGTTAAGGCATCAGGATAAAAACATGGAGACCGTGAGTTCTTTGACCAGTCCACTTTCTTTCAGTCCTAGGAAGGAGGCAACGGCAAACCACTTCTAAAAAAGCTTGCCAGGATAACTGCAGGAACTTGTCCAGACTATAAGAATCAGACATAATTGAACAAAAGAAAACAAATGGAAGTAGATAAATAGGTACCACTTTGGTGGGATGGTAACAACATTCCATGTGCCTTGGTCACACCAGCCACATGACCATGGAAGCATCTCCGGGCATTTCTGGTTCCCTCAGCTAGGAAACGGAGATGACCACTCTCTCCTAGAATCAGACATGACTGAACAGGGGGACAATTTACCTTTTTTTAAAATATCAATATTGCCATGCACAGAAAGGGAAGGGAGTGGCTATTGATTTCCTGGAACAGGAAGGTGCGAGAGCACATTAGCACAGGGCTTTTCAACCAGTGGTACGGGTACCACCTGTGGTACATTGGGACCTGGCAGGTGGTACGCGACCACTGGGGAGGGGAATGAGCTGAACCAGTCGCAGCACCGCACAAGCCTGAGCGAGAGATGGCTGGAGCTGCAGGGCTGTCAGGGCTCAGCGAAAGCGCCAGAATCAGTGCCAGGCTCCAGCTGGGCCCAGAAGAAGTGCCAATCAGCTGGAATGTTGCAGGATCTCCAGGGTCTTGTGATTTACATTCAGATGCTTGGCAACTGATTCATATTTATGATGGTCACAGTGTCCCAGGGTCATGTGAAGTGACCAAAATCTACTGCAATCACCCAGCAGACGGGGGGAATAAAACCCAAACACCCCCCACCCCACCCCCGCTGCCAATCCCCAACAGAAATGCTCACAACAATGAAAACCTCAGACAGGAGGAAGAGCGCCGCCAGGCGGGCGGGTGGGCGGGCGGGCAGGTGTCTTGCTCGGCTGTGGCTTGGGGGGCACTTTTTTCAGTGCCATTGTAACTTCGAACAGTCACTAAGCGAACTGTTGTAAGTCGAGGACTACCTTTTTTCCTTTTTTTTTTTTTTTTGGTCATTAAGTTTTTGACACCTTGCTAGGTGACTGGTGGTACTCGGATATTGCCTTATCCTAAAAGTGGTACAATGGGTGAAAAGGTTGAAAAGCCCTGCATTAGCAGAAGAATTGTTCAATAGCCGGACGTGGGAGTCTGCAGTCAAAACTGGGTATTTTGCCTATAAGCATCTCAATCTGGACAAGATTTTCTTAAAATGATTGGCGTGCACTTAGGAGAGTAGCGGCTTAAGGGTACATTGTAGAGACGAAGGGTGGAATTATCTATGCTGCTCCTGATCTCATTTATGGACAAAGGGCACTATGGCACAAGAAATTAAGGAGAAGACTTCAAGTAATTTCACTTCATAATTTCCTCCTGCTGCTTTAAGACCTGTGGCTGGACTATTGGAAGTTCAAAGGGAGATTCAGTTGATTCTGTCTATTCAACTTTTTTTACTGGTATTATTCCAGGCTTTAATGGTTTGATCATGCTACAGTAAGCATTAAAGAGACAGTCATTCGTATTATCCAACACAGGAAAATACCAACTATTCCAGAAAAGGCCAAGTTCATGTTGGTTTCAGAAGAGAATTATTGCTGATGTATTGTGGATAGTAGAGAAATCCCCAAAAATAAAATCGCAAGTTATAGTGTTGTGATGTCTTGCTTAATAACCAAATGGGAATTGATGTCACAAGTCTGTGGCATTCATAGGATTTTTGTTCAGTGGCCACAGTGCTGAGGGATGGAGTTACTGGTCTCAACTCTGATTGCTAGGTGAAAACTACCAGTATTCTAATAGTTGCAAATGATCTGCAAGCTCTAATAATGAAGGTCAAAGAGCATAAAAATAGAGATACAGTTAAGTTGAATAAAGCCAACTAATCACAGAGTAACCAGCCTTAGAACTGACCGTGGAGATACTGAAGACACTGAAGTGATAGATACCTTCTGTCTTTTTAGGATCACTATCTCTATCCTTTTAGGGTGACTATCATCAGTGAAGGAACAAGGATTCAAGAACTATGCCGCAAACCAGCATTTGGTAGAGTAGTCATGAAGACCTTGGAAAAGATATTCAGATACCTGGATTTGCTTATACCCACAAAGTTCAGAATTGTAGATGTGAAATTGGACTTTGAAGGACTATTGACGTTTTTAGATTTTGGTACTGGAGAAAACTCTTGAGAATATTATGGATATCCAAGGAAGCAAACAGATGGGTGTTGGTACAAATCAATCCAGAGTTTTATTTGAAGCACAAATGACAGGCTAAAATTATCATATTTTAGATACATTATGTGAAGACACAAACCCTATGGAAGTTCATGATGCTGAGAAAGTGGAAGAAAAGACAATGACAACAAATAGCAAGATGGATGGTCTTATTCACAGCAGAAATGGATACAAGTTGGGAGAACTGAAAGACCGTATAAGACACATTGTCATGGAGAAAGTGTATCTTTGTGGTTGCTAAGAGCTGACACCAACCTGATAGCACATAATCAGTCAATGATATGTAAAACTAAATAGGTGTATATTTGGTTCCAAGTTATTACAACTGGATAGAATTAATTGTTCCCTTAAATAGGCATTTCTTGTACTGTGCCTGATACAGTCTTAAAAATCACCTATATTGGTCAGCTCAATTTAGTAGATTCTACTGGCTAGAAATAGTGACTAGAATGTAAGACTCTTGAGTACCACTTGAGATACATTAACTGCAGTTCTTATTAATTGACTAAGCAATAGCTGTCCAGCTTAGTTTTGCAACACTGAAGAAAAAAAAAGAATTGGAAGAACTATTGGAGATTGTTAACTGCTGCCACCTGCTGGAAGAGTAAATGGTTTACAATTCTTTTGGTTTGAAGTGCAATAGACTTTTAAATGCATTGCATCCTTGGAGTTACAGTACAGCTAATGGAGGTACTCTCTTCCTGGTACACCTAGACCTTGGAAAAAGATTGGAAAATTTGAACTATTTTTAAAAACTATGGTTTTCTTTTTAAGTTGACTATTAACCTGTCTAAACATAATTGTCTGCTAATTTTTATGTCTGTGTGTATATATAAATAAAGACTGCTCTCCAGAGGTTAAAACTGGGATCTCTTTTTTTTTTTTCCCCTGGTTGAGGCAGAAATGTTAACTGTAAAACAAGAAGCCCCTCAATGCTGAACCATATCTTGGATGTCAGCCTAAAGATTGCACTGCCATGCAGAACATTAATAATAATTTCCCATTCCATCTCAGGCAGGGACCTATGGTTACAAAAGCAACTTCAGATCCTTACATCAGCTCCAAAGAACTTCAAAGATTGGACTTGTTTGGCAGATGGCAATATTAGATTTCTGGTGTGATAAAACTAGAAATGACTGTTCATTATTAACTTCCAGCTGGAAAGGATGAGAAAAGCTGCTGAATCTCTGGCAAAAATCTCGGTGTCTGAGGATATGTGAGTTTCAGTCATGATGACTTAAGCCACCCTGTCAGAAACACATAACATAGCTGAAGAAGCAAAATGTTTGCTAAAATTCTGCAAGATATTTAAATTAAAAGTTACAAGTGGCAGAGACAATTTTGCTGCATTGGATAGAAGAGCAAATGTTCCTTTTTGTCAACAGGACCAGACTAAAACCCTTCATGTTTTTTTAAACAAGCATTTTTACATTCATACAATTGTGTTGGATGGCAAAGACAACATTTAGCAAATTATTAAACAGGTAGCAGATAAATTTAAAGCCAAGGGAAAATAATAAAAAGCTAAAAGCTAAATTCAAAATTAATGTTCCATTCTGGGAAAAAGGTTTTAGAATAACCCCCAGCTACTGAAACCTTTGCTAATCAATTTTCATTGTTAATTCTATGTTTAAGGTAAGAAGTACTTATACCTTCTTATAATCAAAATCTGTGAAGTGGATAGACTGAACTGGAATGCAAAAAGCAGGAAAGTTTTTCATATAATTTTAATAAAAGCTTTTGGCTCTGAATACTGCAGGGCAACTCCTTTCAAAACAATTCTATTCTTATTACTTTCCAGTTTCAAAATTCCTTCCTGCTTAAAAACAGTCCGGCAGCTATGCTGAAAACATACATTTGAAAAAGTATTTTTTGGAGCAAGATTGTAGAAACCTTACAAATCCATCAGAGCCAATTCTGAAGTTCAAATCTCAGAAGTATTTTATAATGGTTTACACTAGAATACAGGATTTCTGCATTGGAAAAATAGCTTACGATAATGTTTCTCAACCTTGGCAACTTTAAGATCTGTGAACTTTAAGCAGCTGGGGGATTCTGGGGCTTGAAGTCCACACTTCTTAACGTCACTGAGGTTGTGAAACCCTGGTCAAGGATTTTTCTGGGGGAAAAATGATAGTGACAGCAACATTTATTGCAATTCTTACAGATGGCTGCAATGAAATGGCCCTAAGAGAAGCCAAGACCCACCCCATGAGTGAGACGTGTTTAAGTCATCTTTAGATGTACTGAGGTTAAACTAACATTTTTCCATCTTATTCTAGTACTCCCTTAGGGAATTCTCAAGATCTGTAAAATCTGTTAATCTTTGTCATCTATTATCTTCGAGGCAATTTTCCTTAAGTGCTACTCGCCTTTGCTGCAGCAGAACCCCAGTTTCTGGACTTCAGTGAGGGCTGATTATGGTGCCTAAAGAACTCCATGGTAGATTTTACGCCCATTGGTGATGTATCTGAGATGCTTAGCCCTCACTGAAGTCCAGAAACTATAGATGATTAGGTTGAGCCTAAGGAAAGGGTCAAATGCATCATCTGTCATGAGTCCCTTCATGTCCACAAAAGATCCAGATCCAGCCCATTCCTTCTATTCTTATTTCCCACTAATTTCCCTTGGCTGCTAGTAGTTCAGATTCTAGCTTACAATAAATCTTTATACCCATTTGAACTGTCTGGCTCTCCTGATTTTCCTGGTGCTTGACAGAAATCAAATATATGAGTCAGAATCTGGCAAACAGTTTGGATATGACAGGGGGTGGGTAGAACTAGTTCCTTTTCTCAGATTCCAGGAGTGAATTTATTATTTATTACATTCATTTGCCACCTATCTCACCGTGGAGCTACTCTAGGCAGCTACAACAATAAAAACAGAGAAATGAACATGAAGTAAATCCCGCTTTCTGGAAAAATGCCATAAATTGAAGTCATGTGACCATGGGTGTTGCAAACAGGCCGGTTGCCAAGCACCCAAAATGCAGTCACTTGACTGTGGAGGAGCGATGTTGAAACTGGGTCATAAGGGTATGTTATAACTTCAAACAGTCACTAAGTGAATAGTTGTAAGTTGAGGACTATCTGTACACATTTGATGGGTATACTTTTTTCCCCCACATTTGTGTTCCCACTACTTCATGAACTGGGGGTTCCAACCAGAATTTCTTCAATATTTTCCCCAGAGGCGAAGGCCATATAGATCTAAACTAAAATGAACATTACAAAGAAAAGAGAGTTTAAGCCCTTTAAAAGGATGACTTAGTCTTCACTTAGTGAAGTGAAAAAAGCAAAGAGGAAAGTTTCAGCATGAGATGGGAAACATCAGACAGAAAAGCAAAATGGTGGATTGAAGAATTGCTCAAGAGGAATTGAGCAAAAGGAAGGAAGAAAACAATGTTGGTTTGGTTTCCTTTCCAACATCAGTAGCTTGCTGCTGTTGCACTGGCCTTGTGCAGAACATAAACACGCCTAGCACGCTGGTATAGAAAGCCAAGTACATCAAACGTAGCAGACACGCTTGGAATGTGACACAAAATGCCCTTGACAAAATTCTGCTGAGAGGAATCAAAAAGAGGCTTGATAGATTTCAATATTCTCAGATTCAGACCATGAGTTTATCAGGGCCCTGGATGGTGGAGGAAGAAAAGAATTGTCTGAAATCACTTCATTGAACAGGGTTGTTAGTATTAATCCCTGACAAAGCAGTTGTAGATTCACTAAGCCACCAAAAGAAGAAAAAGTGAGAAGAAAATGTGTTTCACTGTAAGTGAAAAATGTCTGTTACTGAGAGTTAATCTAATGAAGAGAGATGGGATAAGACAATTGCACCTTTAAAGGCCATTAAACCACCTAGACTTGCTGAGAGTGGGGCAGCATATAAATTTAATCTATTGTCCTTGTTGTTGCTGTTGTTATCAGGAAACTAACAAATAACTCAAGCCAACATCATCTGGGACTGAATCAGTCTAGAATTTTTGTAGGTTGCCTTGTAAACCTTTATGTCATTAAAGGCAGCCACTGAATAAAACCGCATATGTAAAGGCTGAATTATCAAAAGAGTTAAGGGTATTAAACAACAGCTAAACTATCCTGTAGGCACATCAGTATTGAAATCAAGCCCAGTAACAGTTAAAATGCCATCAGGCAATAATAACCTCCTAATTCATAATGCCAGTGGTAAGCAATCTTTTTATGCCTGCTATGGCCATTCCTTCCATTTAAATTAACTTTCCACTCAGGTTGCAGGAAGGTTGTTAAGAAAGAAACAACTGTAGGAAGTATTCACTATTTTCTTAATTTGAATCTTTAAACAATTACACATTTACTTATTTAAAATATTTATATAGGCTTCCGTCTTTCAACCTACTCAGGGCAATTCCCATTCATTTATTAATTCATTCATTCATTCGTTCATACATATATAGGAATATATAGATAAGAGATATACATAGATAGATAGATAGATAGATAGATAGATAGATAGATAGATAGATAGATAGATAGATAGATAGATAGATAGATAGATAGATAGATAGAGTGCTTTTTTTGTAAAAAGAAAAGGTACCGGAACTCACACATGTCATACAACCCGCCTTACCTACCCTACAAGGTTCCATCCAAAAAAGGTGCCGGAACTCCATTCTGGGCGTTCTATGAGAAAAACAAGCCCTGGATAGATATAGATATATCTCCCTCTCTCTGAGAAAATCTCTGGCTTGGTTTGGTTCCATTCTGTTAAAGTTACTCTTAGGTATAACAGTACTGCAATGGTTGTATCTATCTAGAACAGGGGTCTTCAAACTTGGCCCTTTTATGACTTGTGGACTTCAACTCCCAGAATTCCTCAGCCAGCGTGCCTGGCTGAGGAATTCTGGGAGTTGAAGTCCACAAGTCATAAAAGGGCCAAGTTTGAAGACCCCTGATTTAGAGTACCTCATAATGTCTTCTCTATCACATTATACCTTCTGTGATTCATTTGACCCCAATCATGCTGGCATTTTATAAGTCCTTGAAGAATTGGATGTTCCCTCAGGCATGGAATCTGGAGGCTGGATAAGACCATCAACATTTTTCGTGATTGTAGTTCTGTGTATTTGAGTTAGATTAGTTTTTGGTTTTGTTACCTTTGCTGGCTTTAATCCCATGTTTCCCACTCATACCTTTAAGTCAGTATTGATTCCTGGAAACTGTCAAGATTAGTCCTTGCAGTTTCTTGGTGACATTTTCAGAAAGGTTTGTCTTCTTTCTAGGATTGAATTGCTGGCCCAAGGTCATGTAGCTTGGATCATGCCTAAAGTGGGACTAGAACTCACAGTCTCTCAGTTTCTAGCCTGGTGTATTAACCATTACACCAAACTGACCGTCAAATTATATACACAGTAATACAAAAAGAAAATGCAGCACCAACAGGTAATCACTTACCAAAATAGGTCCTACAGAGCAGTTGGAAAGTCGCCAAATGAGGGCAAACATAATCCAGTCAGATGGCTCCCAGAATCATCTTCTACCTGTAGTATCAGCCCAGAATTTATAATAGAATCTATTGTGGTACTGCTGTAGCAACAAAACATTGATTAATGTATTAGAAATTGGTATCCCTATGTTGATTTCTGATTTTGTATGCTTTAAATGAGCTCTCTGCTTTTTAGTTTAAGGTTATTTCAAATTCTGGTGGGCAACTGAAACACTGATGCGATCTGTTCTGAGTTTCATTCCATGTTTACAGATGGAAGAAAATCACATTACTGGTCCATTATTATTTTAATATAAAAGAATAGGAAGGCATGATTAAAATTGATGGCTCAAACTCGGTATTACTTCTCTGTCTATATAATACAATGCAACTGTATTCTTAACTCCACTTTATTACTCTGTCAGGGACTTTAGTAATATTCATCAAGTGAAGCTTTATATTAAGCATTCCTCCGCCTAATTGGAACCATCCACACACATTTTGGTCCACATTCTTATTCCTGCTGGAGAAAAAGGGTACTTTGTTACCACTTCAGCACATGTTAGGGTGGAAATTATATTTTGCTAGCAATTACAATGAAATATTAAGAGTGAGCTTTGTGATCAGTTGGAATTTGTTCTACTCTTAAAAGCAGTTGGCAGTGTAAGCTAAAAAAAAATGCCTTGACAATTAAATCAATCATCCAGGAGCTTAAATATTCCCAGAATTTTAAGATGCAACACTGGGTCACCCTTTCAGAGATATTTTCTTACCTAAACAGAGAAACAAAATGACCATGGGTGGGCAAAAAAACAGTGGGAGCGGGAGTAACTTCCGACTTCCGGCCAGATTTCCTGTTGACTTTGCTTGTGGGAAGCTGGCCTGGAGCATCGGGAGTCATGAACAAGTGACTGTGGCTAACTGCAGCGATGCTGCACTGGACATAACTTTGCAAATACATTTTGTGTGAAGATCACTGAAATTTCAATAACATGAGAGTAATGAGTCCTGGATCTTGTACGCATTCTTTAAGCTAAAAGATTTTACAGAATAACAGAGTTGGAAGGGAACTTGGACTCTTCTAATCCAATTGCCTGCTCAGGCAGGAAACCCTATACCATTTCAGACAAATGGATG
Organism: Protobothrops mucrosquamatus; assembly: GCF_001527695.2. Taxonomy (NCBI): domain Eukaryota; kingdom Metazoa; phylum Chordata; class Lepidosauria; order Squamata; family Viperidae; genus Protobothrops; species Protobothrops mucrosquamatus. The sequence goes on along the minus strand of NW_015386637.1, from coordinate 28,218 downwards.
TTCAATCTCTTCTTGAAAACCTCCAGTGTTGGAGTACCCACAACTTCTGGAGGCAAGTTGTTCCACTGATTAATTGTTCTAACTGTCAGAAATTTATCCTTACTTCTAAATTGGATCTCTCCTTCTTAGTTTCCATCCACTCTTATTGTCTTACCTTCAGGTGCCTTGGAAAATAGATTTACCCTCCTCTTCTTTCTGGCAGCCCCCCCCCCCCCATTTGAGGTACCTTGACTCAAATCTTTGCACAAACATGAAACGTTTAGGCCAGTGGTTCTCAACCTTTTTAATGCCATGACCCCCAACCGGTCGTAAGTCGAGGACTAAACCGGTCGTAAGTCGAGGACTAAACCAGTCGTACGTCGAGGGCTACCCAACCAGTCGTAAGCCGAGGACTTTCCCTGCCCGGGAGCGCCACGCATGCGTGATTCCGCCCCCTGTGCCGGCCAAGGCATAGCTGGCAAGCGGCAGAGACGGAGCAGGCCGACCACCAGCTGGCCCAGCCCAAGGGAGGTAAGGCACCTGCCGGAAAAGGGGAAAAAAATGGCGGACAGCCTTGCTTGGCGACCCCCGTGAAATGGTTGAGAACCGCTGGTTTAGGCTAATTGAAGGTTACAAGCAGACACACAGGAGAATTTTAATAGTATACACATAACGATCGATTAGAAATCCTTTTAACCTTTTCCCCTCCAGTTTAGAGCACCTATGGAAGCAGGGCACTAGAAGTTCAACGAAAGCAAGATGAAATGGAAACAACAGAACTGTGATAACCTTGTATTAAACATAACTGCATAATTAGAATTTACTCCTTGTGGAGTAAAACTGTCAATTGGAAATAATAATTTGAAGTATTAAGTTACCGAATAATGATCATTCCATTTTAAACTTACATTTGAAATGAAAACTTGCATTATGAAATTTATTTTATCCTGTTTAGACCCTCCAAAATCAATAGTAGATAGACATGGGCAAAATATCCACATAATAGAGTGAAAAAGTATAAGATATGTTATGTCCTGGGCCTGCTGAGTCATTCAGCAGGTGCAGGAGGCTGCAGAAAGGCCCGGGCAGACACGTGAATGCCCGGGACCAGACAGGCTGTCTCCTGCCTTGTGCGCATGTGCAAGGCAGGAGAAAAGCCTTGCATTGATTGGCTGTGACTGTCCCTGCAAGGGGGTATAAGAACAATCCGCGCCATTTTGTTTTGGTTCTGTTGGAGAAAATAAAGAGAAGACTGTTTTACTTCTTTGCCTCATCTCAATGCCTTTGCGAACGAAACAGAACAAGATATATGAATAATTTCATATAAACGTGGGGCATACATGCCTCCCCAAACACCTGCTTACACCAATCAGTTTTGACACTAAATCTTTTGGAGGGTCAGTGTTAGAAGGAATTGAACAGAAGCTGAATTCTTCTGCATCTGGCATTTCCCATAGCAAATGTGCATTTCAGCTAATAAATTATAAATATTTTTTTATTGAAAATTTTATAAACTTTTACAATATAAATCCCCCCCTTCCCCAAACCCACCCTTCCACTCCCCCCTCACTCCCCCCACACTTCCCAGAGCCAATCACAGGGTTGACAATAAAATAATCATACTCTAACATTAATCAACTATTAAGATAACATACCTATAACCTCCTTTAACTCTCTTTTAGACAAATATACAGTTATTTAAGACAATAATAATAACATCACTTTAATAATTAAAAATAGTACTAAGTAAACTATTCTGACCTTTATACAACAATAATACTCTAAAATTCACTCAAAAATTATAAATATTTTAATGTTAATTTTCAGGACTTCCGCTTCTGCTATGAAGCTAATGTTGCCAGACACAATAGCTATTTGCAGAGTTGAAATGTTACAGCTAAAACTTTGCTCTCAAAACAAATTTCAATTTACCAAACTCTCCAAAGACAACAATTTTGTTTTCAGGAAAACAGTTAAGAAATTCCTAAATATTGTTAAGTTGTGTTGTGGTGACATGGGCTGACCTATTAATTATGGTGGTTAACTGATAACAAGCTAGTTTCTTTCAGGAAGATCTGATCTACTTTCTTGACAAAGAGGCAAGCAAACTAATCTGGATTTTAAAAAATGAACTTTTCCTCTCTCTGAGAAAATGTTTATAATAATGGTGTTTAATTTGGGCCTATAGGGCTAAATTTAGTCTGCCACAGGCAAAATGACTGGTTATTTTAAGTCATAGTGATTGCAACAACATTCACCTACATTTATTAGACTAGTTCTGTTTCAGTCTGTTGTCAATTTACCTTTTGTACTAACACCTGCTTAACTCTTTCTAGTCAACTATTTTTCTCAGTGCTACTCTGGACCATATATTATATGCATAGATCCATCAATCATGTCTGTTTTGTACATTAAAGAGTTTGACTGTGGGGTTGTGGGGAAAAATGCCAATTAGGCGTACAAATCTTTTCCATCTTGCAACATCAGCAGTGATCTCTGTCATGATGCTAATATTTACCCAGGACAGGAATTAAGAATTTGTGAAGGAGTGCGGGGAGTGGGGGGAGTGGTCCAGACTCTTTCCCTACCCTAAAATTTATCACCACGAAGTTTATCCTAACTGATTTTAAAAATCAGCTTTTAATGGCATATTTGGCCTAGCTGAAATTTGGCCTTTTTGGTGTACATCAAAAACAATGTACAAATTTGGCAATTTTTCACAATAGTTCATGCCCCAATTAGGGAGCTAAAACTAGTTTGGGCAGATATATAAAATCTGCCTTACAAGTATTAGTAATTTTGGCCATTCCTCCTACAATGGGAGCTGCTTACTGGGACTGTACCTTTACAAAGATCCAGATTTGAATGGCAAAATGCAATTTAGAGTTCTTACAGGTGACCATATAATACCTATCAGAAACACCATAAATTCAAGGCATGTTTTCCTAGGATTTTATATCAGCTGATGCTTTGTTTTCCAAATTATGTTTTCCCCTTCAGATCCAGGTTATTCCAGCATGTACTAGCTACATAAATATTGTAAGCTCATTGGCCACCTTTTATTCCTTTAAGAAAGAAATCCTACAATATGAAACATTGCAGGTTGCAAGCAATGATTCATTTTAATTCAAATGGACTCCCACTAGTTGCAATACTCACTAAGACTCCAAAGAGCCACTCTTGTAGATTTTATTTAAAAAAAAAAGAATGTTGTTTTTTTCAATGCTTCCATCCATCAGCCTTCATCCATAAAGCTGAATCTGCACTTTATAATTCATTGTCAAATCCAATCTACTTTTTAAACTATTCTGGTTAACAAAGGCTTCCTTCTGTATATTTTTAATAGAACATTATCTTTGTTGTGTATTATGGCAAATAAGGTATAGCCAAACAGTGCATTAAGAACTGTAACTCCATCTGGGGGTTTGTTGACATTGATAATCCACTCAGGTTTCTCTAGCCATTCAAGGCATCATTAGAGCGGTGCTCAGAAAACTTTAGATTTCAGTCTGCATTTGGATATATACAAGCCTGGTACCTCATGTGGTTTTGGGCACTGAATTGAGTTTTGTAACATAATTCGAGCCAATATTTTAAGAGTTCAAACTATGGCCTATATTCCTTCACTATGCATGCAATTTTAATATACTTTCCTTTTAGCTTTGACAATGAAAATATACAGGTCAGATGTATTTTCATAAGACACAGTCCATCTGAAATTAAAACTCTCTGAGGTTCTACCTGTTGTAAGTAGGAGAGAAAGGTGAGTGCTGCATGTGTTTAATTCTTTCAGTATAAAGAAGATGACTTAAGAATATGAGACTCTGCATGCTGGACATTCATATACAAGGTCAGGATATACCCAGCTACTTCAGCCATGCAACAGGGTGAAGCAATCTTGCTTTAAATAGACATTGAAGGCAGTGATAAATAATTGCTGGTATCTGAACAGGGCAGCAAAACCAACACAGTATTTTACATATATAGTGATGGGGTCTGGATTGTCCACAACTAGCCAGGGAAAAGATTTGGATGCATGGTGAATAGCTCAAAGAAGGTGTTGACACACTGAGTGGTAGCTGTGAAAAACGCACATTCCATGTTAGGGTTCTGTAGAAAAGGAATTATATTAAAACTGCCAATATTATAATACTTTTATACAAATCTATTAGACAGTGGCATTCGGAATACTGCGTACAGTTCCAGTCACCACTTTCAAAAATGAATGCAGTTGAGCTGACAAAAAGGGCAGAAAATCTACAACCAGAGTAATTGGAAGTCAAAGCCTGTTTTACGAGAAATTCAAGGACTCTAGCTTAGACAAAGGGCAACTGAAATGGGATATGATTGAGATGTGCAGTATAAGGTCAAGCATAGTCTGGAGAAAATTTACCAGAAAGAATTTTTTCCACCTTTCTCAAAATACTAGGACCAGGCAATTTAATGACGACAAAAGGAGTTGCAAAAGTAGCCTACGAAATTCATTAGCACAAGATAAGGTGACCTGAGTCTATTTAAAAGAGGTTAGATAAATGCATGGCAGTCTACTAGGAGCCAATAAGGCTTCCAATATCAGTTGCACAGGAATGGTGGAAAGAAAAGGATAGATTGCCACAAGGCTTTTTTTCTCATAAAACGCCCAGAACGGAGTTCCGGCACCTTTTTTGAATGGAACCTTGTAGGGTAGGCAAGGCGGGTTGTATGACGTGTGTAAGTTCCGGCACCTTTTTTTTTTTTTTTTAGAAAAAAAGCACTGGGTTGCCACTCTCTGATATTAGCACCCCAGAGGCATCTGGTTGATCTTTGTAAGAAACCAACAGCTGGACCAAGATGGACTTTGGCCTGAACTAATATGGCTCCTCTTATGCTTAAAAAAGGAAAAAGCAGCCCAATCACACAAGCTACAAAGCAACAGTCCAATTGCTACAGTTGAAATACCTGAAAGAACATTACTCCAAAGCAGTGGTGGGATTCAGCCACTTTGCACCACTTTGGCAGAACTGGTAGCTAATTTTTTGTTGCCCAGGCCCAGAATGGACTTCCGGAAGTGGCATCCACACAGAGAACCGGTTGTTCACATATTTGAATCCCACCACTGCTCCAAAGTTTTATTTACCCATGATTTGCTCTGAGTTCAGAATACTTGAGATACTTCCTTTGAGGTCAGACACATTATTAGAGATTGAAATGTTTCGCACTACAGCCCATGGTGTCCCCAAATATCCAGGAAAAGAATAGTGCAGGTAGTTACCGAGCCATATAATATACTGCAATATTAATCTGCAACTTACAAAGTATTACTTTCCAGATTTTAGTTCTGGATCGAGTAAGATTTTAAATAAAGTAATTGCTTAACAAGCTATTTAGGCCACACATGTTCAGTGGTGTAGAAAGACACCCATGACTCTGTCGTATTTTACTTCACTCTTATGAGGCTAATCCTGGCGGGAAAAACCCCCCCACATTGTGTTCCATAGCTTCCAGCTGTTCTTGCCCATTTATTCACATTCATTAATATAGACTAAGTGTCTGCTTCAAAGTATAAACTTTCCACTCAACTAGACTATTGTTTTAAATTCAGGATTCTTGGCAGACTGCAATTTAATTATCCACCTGATGTAGCTATTTAGTTTGTGTTGAAATATAGAATGAAATATTGATGAGGAGATTCTTTTCTTGTTCCAGCTTTTCTACATGTGCTGGACTGAATATATATATAGTATTATGCTGGGCTTAGGCACTTCCAAATGCAAATTATACATAGGAGAAATATATTCCAAACTAAATATGTTCTTTTCTTTCGGTGATAATAGATGAGAATTTCATCGTGCATTTGACAGGCACTGCGTGGAATTTTATGAGGATTTCTGACCAATTTATCTCAACATGGAATTGTCTGTGTTTTTTAAGCTGTCTCTTTCCACACCCTAAAAGATCGTGAAAGAGAGAAAAGTTTGGAATTGCCAATATAGAAGAGGGGAAAACAATATTTTCAGTTGTAATGTGCAAAAGGCAGGATCCAAGTAACCATGGAACTAATTTGGAACATCAGAAACTGTATTTGAATAAACCTTAGCACTAATTACAATTCTTTGGCATATATATAACATGTTAAATTTATACTCTGCTTTATCTTTTGGAGTCCAAGGCAGCATACATAGCACATTTTCCTCCAGTTGTTTCAATATCAGCCTTACAAAATAGGTGGAAATAAGATAGAGTGACTGTCCTAAAGAAATTCACATGGTTGAAGAAGGAGTTTGACCTGTGCTAGTTCAACACCTTAAGTATGATAATAGGTATATATGGTAAACAGATGGTTTGGTGTAGTGTTGAAGGCCTTAAAATACACTACTTACAAGGAGCTGTGGTGCCACGGTGGAATGCAGTATTGCAGGTTAATTCTGCCAATTGCCAGCAGTTCAAGTCTCACCGGCTCAAGGTTGATTCAGCCTTCCATCCTTCTGAGGTCGATAAAATGAAGACCCAGATTGTTGGGGGCAATATGCTGACTCTGTAGACTACTTAGAGAGGTCTGTAAAGCACTGTGAAGCGGTATATAAGTCTAAGTGCTACTGCTAGGTATTGCTATCACCCATACTACTGCATTTTGGATCATACCATCTTTAAATGTTCTGGGTATAGAGAAGTTATAGTTTTATCCCTTGTGTAGAGGGCCGCTGCTGTAAAGAGGTAAATAGTAAACATGGTTTACTGAACACGAATCAATAGAAAGTACATAGGCACATAGCTAGAGACGAGTCAATAACTACAGTCCATCCTACATAAAAGACATTTGAATCCTATGTAGAAAAAGACATTAAACTCAATACAATTCATTTTTTCTTATTCCTCTGGAGAATGAATAAGCCTTAAAGAAAACATTACTTTAGTGCCACATTCAGTTACTAGGAGATCCTGTTTCCTGCAAATTCCAAGTTAAATCTAAGGCTAAGAGGAGATGATAAAGCCTATGGATCTCCAGCATTTCATCCAGCATCTTTTGGATTTCCAATTTGATTTTAAAAGTGCTTTTCTCTCATCAGAAAGGGAAAGGATGTTGGGAACTTGATTATGTATCTGAGCTACCAGGATTCTGTCCTTCTGAATGATGTGGATTCAGGATTGGTGCATTTTGTTTGAGGTATATTTGCCAAAGCTATGAAGGCAAGTTGGCTTGACAAGAGGATACAAGCAAAGAAAGGAATTAGAAGGCTTTCTTCAAAGAAATAAGTACTGGCTGCTTAAAAGCTTTATTTTATTTCTGCCTAAAGAATTGTAAAAATCTGTCTCTTTTTACTTGCTTCAAGGTCAGTTTGTAGAAGGACGTGAGATTGGACCAAGTTGTGGACCAATTTTTTTTTAAAAAAATCCTTCTGCCTCACAAATTCTTAGCCTCCTTCCCCTCCCCCCCTTTCCATGTGGCACAAGAAGCAAGTCGAGAACTATTTATGAGTTCTTGTGCAAATTCCTCAACTGATAAATTTAATTTCACATTCTCTGGCTTAAGCAAAAAGTAAAATACTTCATGCCCTACGTGCATGTAGAGATTATATTACATATAGCAAAACTCCAGCGAGCAGTACATTATGAGTTTAACCACAAGCATTTAGTATAGGAATGTCAATTACATGGCACTCTGTGTGTATGCTGCAATTTTATTGAACCGACATAATGTATCCAGGCAGGTTAATACAGGAAGATCTCTTTACAATGGCTCTGTGAAGCTTCCAGGTTTGATTTGATTCAAAGGCAGTTTAATCAAGTCGTCCTTCAAACTGAAATCCCTGCATGGTAAGATGAGGTAGACAACCCCCCCCCCCCTCTGCTGAGCCTGCAATTTACAATACCAATGACAGTATGGAAAGATAGCCAGGATCTGCACGTTCGTGTCTCCCTACCCCCAAATAGGCACACAACATTGCATGGGATCCGCTTCAGCAGACAGAAAGGTTGCATTGTGGATTCTGGACAGGAGTATCACAGACAACTTTAAACACAATGTGAAACACACCTTCATCTGTGAGAGAAGCAGGCAGCGATTGGTCCTCCTGCAGCACCAGTGGCAATGCAATGAATCTCTATATCCCAATTACTCAACTGTTTGGTGAAACAGAAGCTTCGGTGTATGACAGTGTTTCTCAACCTTGACAATTTTAAGGCATGTGGACTTCAACTCCCAGAATTCCACAGCCAGCATTGCTGGCTGTGGAATTCTGGGAGTTGAAGTCCACATGCCTTAAAATTGTCAAGGTTGAGAAACACTGGTGTATGAGATAGTAGACACTGATGTTAGATGGGCTGCTTGCCTTGCAGAAATGGAACTCCATCTCAGCTCACACCTCTTTAGTTCTCTAGTCTTTTTTCGGGAGCATATCTTATAAGGGCTAGCACAGTCCTCTTCATCTTGGACTTCCTCTTTGTGAAGTTCACCTGAAGGAAGGATGAAAATCTCCCCTTCACTTCTAGTGTTCCCTGGCTAGAAAAACCACTAGTTTTATGGATACCCTTGTGATCAGGTGGCTAAACAAAGGTATTACAGGAGCCATTGTTCAGTGACAGCTGGAAATGTGCAAACTTCACCTGAATGGAAGGGCCATAGGGAAGCAACACCCCGTAGCAGTGGAAGGCTGTGCAATTAGTGCTATCTGGGAGGTTTGTGACAAAGGCAGAAGATAGGGGACTGGAGGCTAAAACATATAAGGAACGGTTGCTGGAATTGGGTATGTCTAGTTTAATGAAGAGAAGGATGAGGGGGACAAGAACCCTATCCTAATAATTGTGGAGAAGATGCAGCAGGAAGAAGTGAGAGGGACTGTGAGTGGGACCTTGGAGTCCTAATGGACAATCACTTAAATATGAGCCAGCAGTGTGCTGCAGCTGCCAAAAAGGCCAACACAGTGCTAAGCTGCATTAACAGAGGGATAGAATCAAGATCACATGAAGTGTTAATACCACTTTACAATGCCTTGGTAAGGCCACACTTGGAATACTGCATCCAGTTTTGGTCACCGCGATGTAAAAAAGATGTTGAGACTCTAGAAAGAGTACAGAGAAGAGCAACAAAGATGATTAGGGGACTGGAGGCTAAAGCATATAAGAAACGGCTGCTGGAATTGGGTATGTGTAGTTTAACGAAGAGAAGGACGAGGGAGGACATGATAGCAGTGTTCCAATATCTCAGGGGCTGCCACAAAGAGGAGGGTGTCAAGCTGTTTTCCAGGGCACCTGAAGGCAGGACAAGAAGCAACGGGTGGAAACTAAGCAAGGAGAGAAACAACCTAGAACTAAGGAGAAACTTCCTGACAGTTAGAACAATTAACCAGTGGAACAACCTGCCTCCAGAAGCGGTGAATGCTCAAACACTGGAGGTTTTTAAAAAGAGCCTGGACAGTCATTTGTCCGAAATGGTATAGGGTTTCCTACCAGAGCAGGGGGTTGGACTAGATGACCTCCAAGGTCCTTCCAACTTTACTATTATTATTATTAAGTCAGGCAAGGAAAAGTAAAATGGCAGCTCTAGGTTTCAAAAGTGTATTTCTAAAATGTCCACTTGATTTTTTTAAAAGGCTCGTATATAACATATAATACAAGGTTATGGGTCATGTAATAGGGAAATGCATACAGTAATTCTTCAATATTCTAATTTATTTCCTAAGAAGGCAATTGGAAGGAACACTGGAGTGCCTGCTGATTTCAATACTATCCTTCTCCTCTGCCTTGGCATTAGCTGCTCTAGACCTATATCAATGCTGCCACCTGCTGTTTCACCCTTTTTCCAAAAATCATCCTTTTTCCAAGTGCCTTTGGTGATTTCTTTTCATGCCATGTAGTACAGAAGTATGTAAATAAAACAGAATACATTAAAAAGGGTGACTAGACATTTACAGGAAAAAGGTAATTCCCCAAGCAATGCTGTTTCTTTTTATGGTGTACAAAAATTGTAAAAGAGTGACATCTGAAAAGTCACAGTAAAAAGTAACAATAAAGGTTATCTTATGTGCTTTAGGTACCATATCTCATTATAGTTCTATATTGCATTCCAGGCACACATGGAAATGTGTCTGGAAACACAACGGGGACCTATGGAACCGAAGGTACTCCTCAAAATAGTTCAACATCCTGTTTAGACAGGAGTGCTGTTATCTTATCCAATAAATAGAATGTAGCCTTTATTTCAATTCTAAATTAAAACTATTGGTTCCACAAACAGCTCAAAATAACCAAATTTTATTGATTTTTATTAAATCAAATGTATATGGCTACCCATTGCCATTGAAGATGACTCTGGGCAGCCCAATAAAATCATAATAATCCAACAAAAAAGTGCATATACAAAAACAATCATATAACTACATGAAGCCAGTGTTAAAATTAAATATTATTAAAATCACAAAATAAGTCTATTTTATAGATCCCCAGCCCTGGCGACATAAGCAAATCTTGAGGGATGTACTGAATATCAGTAGGGGTGGAGCCAACCTAACCTCAGGGGCAGTGGAAGAATGCCCCACAAGGTGGGTGCCATGGCTGAGAGGTTCCCACCAAATTTAAGTCCCTTGCAAATGANATAGAATCAAGATCACGTGAAGTGTTAATACCACTTTACAATGCCTTGGTAAGGCCACACTTGGAATACTGCATCCAGTTTTGGTCACCGCGATGTAAAAAAGATGTTGAGACTCTAGAAAGAGTACAGAGAAGAGCAACAAAGATGATTAGGGGACTGGAGGCTAAAGCATATAAGGAACGGCTGCTGGAATTGGGTACGTGTAGTTTAACGAAGAGAAGGACGAGGGGGGACATGATAGCAGTGTTCCAATATCTCAGGGGCTGCCACAAAGAGGAGGGTGTCAAGCTGTTTTCCAGGGCGCCTGAAGGCAGGACAAGAAGCAACGGGTGGAAACTAGGCAAGGAGAGAAGCAACCTAGAACTAAGGAGAAATTTCCTGACAGTTAGAACAATTAACCAGTGGAACAACCTGCCTCCAGAAGCGGTGAATGCTCCAACACTGGAGGTTTTTAAAAAGAGCCTGGACAGCCATTTGTCCGAAATGGTATAGGGTTTCCTGCCTGAGCAGGGGGTTGGACTAGATGACCTCCAAGGTCCCTTCCAACTTTACTATTATTATTATTAAGTCAGGCAAGGAAAAGTAAAACGGCAGCTTTAGGTTTCAAAAGTGTATTTCTAAAATGTCCACTTGATTTTTTAAAAAGGCTCGTATATAACATATAATACAAGGTTATGGGTCATGTATTAGGGAAATGCATACAGTAATTCTTCAATATTCTAATTTATTTCATTTTTCATTTTCATTTTTCATTTTATTAAATTTATACCCCGCCCTTCTCCCGTAGGACTCAGGGCGGCTAAGAAGGCAATTGGAAGGAACACTGGAGTGCCTGCTGAGTTCAATACTACCCTTCTCCTCTGCCTTGGCATTAGCTGCTCTAGACCTATATCAATGCTGCCACCTGCTGTTTCACCCTTTTTCCAAAAATCATCCTTTTTCCAAATGCCTTTGGTGATTTCTTTTCATGCCATGTAGTACAGAAGTATGTAAATAAAACAGAATACATTAAAAAGGGTGACTAGACATTTACAGGAAAAAAGTAATTCCCCAAGCAATGCTGTTTCTTTTTATGGTGTACAAAAATTGTAAAAGAGTGACATCTGAAAAGTCTACAAATGCCTTTTGTGTATATAGATTTATCATACACCCCACTGGACTTGGTTGTATCTAATGTCCCCATCCCACCAACAATGCAAACTTATGTTTGTATTTCTGCTATATGTTCAAAATGGACAGTGATTAATATTTATATGTATATATATGTATGGATATAGGTGTGTGTGTGTGTTTGGATATATAGTTTCTTTTGAGAGCAAGCAATAGAATTTCATTTTTAATGTGGGCCAGCGTGCTCACAGTAAAAAGTAACAATAAAGGTTATCTTATGTGCTTTAGGTACCATATCTCATTATAGTTCTATATTGCATTCCAGGCACACATGGAAGTGTGTCTGGAAACACAACGGGGACCTATGGAACCGAAGGTACTCCTCAAAATAGTTCAACATCCTGTTTAGACAGGAGTGCTGTTATCTTATCCAATAAATAGAATGTAGCCTTTATTTCAATTCTACATTAAAACTATTGGTTCCACAAACAGCTCAAAATAACCAAATTTTATTGATTTTTATTAAATCAAATGTATATGGCTGCCCATTGCCATCGAAGATGACTCTGGGTAGCCCAATAAAATCATAATAATCTAACAAAAAAGTGCATATACAAAAACAATCATATAACTACATGAAGCCAGTGTTAAAATTAAATATTATTAAAATCACAAAATAAGTCTATTTTATAGATCCCCAGCCCTGGTGACATAAGCAAATCTTGAGGGATGTACTGAATATCAGTAGGGGTGGAGGCAACCTAACCTCAGGGGCAGTGGAAGAATGCCCCACAAGGTGGGCGCCATGGCTGAGAAGTTCCCACCAAATATAAGTCCCTGGCAAATGATAACTCCCTTCTCTGCCAGATCTAATGGGAGTCTGGCATAATTGGGAAAGGCAGTCCCTCAGTAAGTTTTACTCATGGGCGTATTTCATGGGCAGGTAAAATCCTTTGCAACTGTAATCCCAAATTTATTAAAGCATATTCATCTTAAGAACATTACAAATGATTCAAATTATTGCTATTGCTGTACACTGATCTTATCATAAAGGCATTGAACCGTTTCACATTGTGTGGTTTAAGGTTTCTCTTGCGACTGCATGTATAAACCACTATGCTAGTTAGGGATTGTACAGTTTTAGTCCAACACTTCCTTGGGATTCTGGAACAACATAAAAAATTAACAGCAGAGGGAATGAAGCAAAAAATCGATGTCAGATGTCAAGCCCCATACTACTCAATCAAGAAAGAACGATCAGAAATTTCACTAAATTTTAATGCAAATATTAGATAAGTTACAGAATCCTGGAAAATGTAATACACACCTCCACCTCTTTTATTAGTTCCTGAAGGTAGATTCTCTATGGATCGTTTCTTTTCTAAGCTTTTTCCAACTCAGACTATACTGCTCCTTATGATGTTACTAATCTCTTTATCTGTTGATTATGTCTGAAGTTCCTCTAATTTCTTTTTTAGATTCCTCTATCCTGTTTAATTCCTACAATCAGTTTTAAAAATTCATAAATTTAGCCAGAAGGCGATACTGGGCTAATGTAGTAACACGTATTACCTCTTTGCCAGACTCAGTCCATTTTTGAGGCAACCATAAAACCACAACACAGAAGGAATTCTATCTTCTCCAGTATCAAGCAATACCATGTCAACTTGCCCACTGTTCTGCTCAACAGGTTCTTGTAACCCACTTCACTAAATTGTGGAGTAAACATGCTTAGTGAATAAACTTTTCAACCTGTTTAAAATTGAGGAATACATTTAAGGGTTTAAAAATAAATTGTAAAAGCTTGAATCAAACAAGAGTGTTATGCCCTGCATCAGGCTTAATCTTAAATCAACTTGGTCAAATAGCATGCATCAATGGACCCTTAAGTAGTCAGAAGCTAATATTGTCTAGAGCTGATATTGAATCATACCACCTCCTGTGATAGTTCAGAAAGTTGTGGAGATTACAAATGTTTAACTACTTCCCGGTTGTTACCCATAAAAACACTACCAATTACACCAGCCATGTACTGTCTTTCTGAACAATTTAAACTTTCCAAAATAAAATTGTTCTTATGGTTAATGCAAACGTTACCATTAATCAACAGGTTAGAATTTTTAAGACTGTGGAAAGAATTGTCAAGGAAATTCACACAAGGATTTGTCTACTGTCTATAATGTAATTCAACCTGGAGTCACCTGTGAGTAGGGCATCTATATAAATTTAATATTAAATTTATACATACATATAATATTGTGCATGCAGGAGACTGGGGAATCCCTGAAGCAATTATCTTTAATGGAGGACATGGCAGTCTTGTTTCATTCACAATGTACTTTGAGCGTCTTTTGAATAGCTCCAATTTCATGTTTCCCTTTATACTTAGCCTCATTTGTTGTTGCACATATCACAAACTTGATGTTATACAAATGATCCATTTCCCTTATTTTTGCAACTGAATACTACTTCCCTCTTAAAATTCATTCAGCATCAGGCCCAACACCCTTAAGAGCAGCGTCATCCTTATTTCATTTATAAATTAAATTTCCATAGTATTAAAGATATTGAGTTCCTACTCTCAGAAATGTTTTTTCAAGCCTAATTTCTGTACAAAAATCTCTTTAATCAACAGGATTTTCTTTTTATGGAATTGAATCTATACAGAATTCATGCCAGGAATAAATACAGAAAAGATGCAAAAACATAAATGTATCCCAGTTCTGTAGTTCATTATGGTTTGTACCAGTTCCAAATTTGTAATTTTAAATAAAATATTAACAAAATATGTAGTAGTTCAAATTCTGATTATTCCAATTCAGCACCAAAAAAATCGCTACTTGAGCAACCTAACTTTAGAATCACTCCTCAGTGATTATCGTGGGACTTCTCTGTAGCTCATTCCAGCTGAAATATTCTTAAACACTTCATTTAATTGTGACTTCTGGAAAGTTTGCTTGTAAGTAAACCACAGCAGGCTACAACTGTTTTGTAAAAATAAAAGTTCAAGTTAGGTCAGCACGTAAACGACTCTTCAGGAATAAGCCACCTGGAGTGAGTTGGGCAGCCTTATAAATTTTCTTAAATAAATCTGAATTTGCTTGTGGGAAGCCACCAAGAAAGGTCACAAATGGTGATGGTAGCATTTTGCAATCATCATAAATGCAAGCCAGTTGCCAAGAGCTCAGACATGGGCCAGTCTTTTAAATATTACTTGGTCACATCATTGCACCTTCAGCCACAGCAGCTGGGTGTCGGGAAAGCCTCCGGAAGACATGGAGGGCTCCAGGAGGTGAGAGCAGGCTGCTGATGTCCTGGCGGACCTACAGGAGGCTTGAGGGGACAGCCGAGGGTGTGGACAGCGTGGAAAGCCTGGTGAGCGGGCGGAAGGCCCTGGGCTGTAGCTGTAGCCAGCAAGGTGTGGCCGGGCCGAGGGAAGGCCAGAAAAGGACCTGGGGGTTTTACGCGCTCTGGGCAGATGCTGGCGGACGGAGGTGACACTTATATAAATAATTGAAAGACTCATCATAAACCAGCAAAATACAAAATAATGTCAACTCAAATGTATTTTATTTGTTCATTTCTTGCATTTGAAGTATTCTTCGATGACATCTTTGGCCTGAGATTCTTTGCCATAGTCCTAAAACAAAACAATGTAATTCCAGTAAATTATTCATTTAAACAATCACATTAAAAAGTCCAGACCAGTAAATATTTAGTGATCTTGATCTATTATAATTGCAGAATCAAGAAAAAAAGGCAGTTTTAGATTAAGTTAACAGTTGTTAACCATATCCTTTAGTTTAAAGAAAAACTCCTTGCATAGACTATCAATGTCGCCTTTATTGGGACCTCAATGCCTATAAAGACTTCAAGGCTCGTACTCTGGCATTATTATTTCCAGCAATGATCTTCTGCAGAACATTTGTCAAGTTAAGCAGATTTTGTCTTGCTGGCAGCTTCTTGGTATATTAAACAACTGTGGTAATTTAGAAAACTGCAATGGTGATAGAACATTATAAAAGAAAACTTTCCCTTATCTCTCTGCCATAGTTATTGTCTTATCTACAAACTAACATCCCACAAAAAGGATTTTTTCCACCTTTTTCTACTATTTATGAGCAATGGAGCAACTTCTATATGACAGAAATAAAAGTAGTCTTCAACCTAATTACTGTAATTGAGCTTGCAATTAGTCTTAAGACCTAGCGGTCATTAATTGGGACAAAGTGTGAATGTGCCAGATTTTACACTTTTTGTCATGGCTGTTAAATGAACTTATTGTTGAACGGGTG
>NW_015386637.1:10359-12246 GCF_001527695.2 Protobothrops mucrosquamatus | reverse complement strand
TTCCACCTTTTTCTACTATTTATGAGCAATGGAGCAACTTCTATATGACAGAAATAAAAGTAGTCTTCAACCTAATTACTGTAATTGAGCTTGCAATTAGTCTTAAGACCTAGCGGTCATTAATTGGGACAAAGTGTGAATGTGCCAGATTTTACACTTTTTGTCATGGCTGTTAAATGAACTTATTGTTGAACGGGTGTTTTTTTTTTTTTTTTTTTGCCAAAAACTGCCAAAAAAATGCCTGAAATTACAGTCCTATGACTACAGGATGCTGCAGCTTTAAATGTGAACTGGCTGTCACATGCCCAAAATGCAATCACACGACTGGTGGGGTGTAATTGGTTGGCAGAACTTCGGAACCGAGTCCTAAGTAGCTTTGGGTAGGTCCATAACTTTGAACAGTCACTAAGTGACCAGTCATTAAACAAGGACTACCTGTACTTTAAATGTAATACTCAAAGGATATGATGTAATAACTTGCAGTTTTAAGGAGCCTGTAGAAGTATACAATTTAATAAATGCAAATTAATCTAAAATAAAAAGAACATTATCTTACTTTAACAACCACACAACTGCAACCCACAACTTTACGAGGTTTTCCTTCTCTGTCGATCTTGCAGAGACCTACCCACTCACCAAGCTTCTTGTTATCATCAACCTGTTAAGAGAGATTTGCATTTTGTTAGAAGTGCTAATATAAGGCAGTAAATACAGAATCAAAAGTAGCTGCACACTCAGACGGACAGGGTAACAATTTGTGGGTTTTTTCCTCACAATTTTCAGTAGAGGGAGCCAAGTTATCATCACTGTACAGCATAAACAGCACTAACTTGTTTTAGCCAAGACATCCTGAACAGTTGCATGATTTTACTATAAACTACTTGACTGTCTCGTATTACCACTTCTAAATAAAATAGCTGTTACCTTTATTAGATTGATCTGATGTTCAGCACAAAGAGCTTCAACCAGCTTGACATACATAGGTTCGTCACAATTGGATGCAAGAACACAAAGATGGGCTTGACGTCTAACATGGAAAAAATATCATATAGAATTGTTAAGCTTATCTACATTTGTTTCCTTAACATAGCTGTTTGGATTAAATTGTTATTTGTAAGGTAAAAGATATGAAGACAGAGGGGATTGCGCCCATAAAACCCAAGTCATAATTTTCAAATCATTTCCTAGTTGTGCTTTACCTAGAGAAATAGATTTTGGGAAGGTGGTATAGAAAGCTGAAAAAAAAAGGGTAGAGCTAAAATGTTTCTATGAAGCTATATGTTTAATTCAAAATTTTAATACTAAGTCATTGACTAGAAATATCTTAATGAAAGGAAGTGTTCATACAATTCTAAAATTAAAACCAGTTATCATTCAACTGTTGCATTTTAAGTCTTTTTTTTAAAATCCATTTGTTTACTACCTAGAAGTGGGTAAACCTAGCATAACCATTTAGTCATTCAAAGAATGACCTTTAAGGTTATTATTATTATTATTCGAATTTATATCCCGCCCTTCTCCTTGCGGACTCAGGGCGGCTGACAATCAATTAAAAACACCAATAACAATCACAAAATTAAAATTAATTAAAATGAAATATTTAAATTGTCTAATTAAAATATGATTAAAAACCACTCTAAAAACCCCTCTTAAAAATTGCCCTAGGCCAGTCCCGCTTGTTGGAATAACCATGTCTTGAGGGCGCGGCGGAAGGAAGGGAGATCAGGGATCACCCTGATCTCTGGGGGTAGCTCATTCCAGAGGGTGGGAGCTCCCACAGAGAAGGCCCTCCCCCTTGGGGTCGCCAGCCGGCACTGTCTGGCCGACGGCACCCTGAGGAGACCCACCCTGTGGGAGCGTACTGGCCGATGGGAGGTAATCTGTGGC
>NW_015386637.1:0-9757 GCF_001527695.2 Protobothrops mucrosquamatus | reverse complement strand
AGCCGCTGAGAGGTCCAAAAGAACTAGGACAGAGGAATAACCTCTGTCCCGGGCCCTCCAGAGATCATTAACCAACGTGACCAATGCCGTTTCCGTGCTGTACCCCGGCCTGAAGCCCGACTGGAGGGGGTCCAGATAATCTGTTTCCTCCAGGTGCCGAGGGAATTGCTGTGCAACCACACTCTCAACAACCTTCGCCGCAAAGCGAAGGTTGGAGACTGGGCGATAGTTGGCCAATACATCTGGATCCAGGGAAGGCTTCTTCAGGAGGGGCCTCACCACCGCCTACTTTAAGGTCGCGGGGAAGACACCCTCCCGTAGAGAAGCGTTTATAATTCCCTGGAGCCAGGCTCGTGTACCCTCCCGAGCCGCCAGTACCAGCCAGGAGGGACACGGATCCAATAAACATGTGGTCGCATTCAGCCTCCCCAGGATCCTGTCCACATCCTCGGGAGCCACAGAGTCAAACTCCTCCCATGTAATCATCTCAAGACCTGCTCTCTCCACCTCCCCCTGGGGCACCCAGTCGGAGTCCAACCCCTCCCGGATCCGAGCAACTTTGTCATTCAGATATTGTGCAAAATCCTCGGCCCTCCCCACCAGGGGGTCCCCCCCCCTGAGTTGAAGGAGGGAGCGGGTCACCCTGAAGAGGGTGGCCGGGCGGTTATCTGATGACGCAATGAGGGTGGAGTAGTAGTTAGACCTCGCCACCCTCATTATGTTATGTTATTGTTCCTGGCTTGTTTAAAAAATGAAACTCCTCTCTACAGGTTTGTCAGACTATTATTGTCACTCATAGAGAGTGAAGGGGTATCCGACTTTTATGAAGTCATCATTCAAACACTGTAGTTCTTATCTTTTGAGTCTAATATACCATTTGCTGCTCACCTAGCCTCTTCCTTCATCTTTGCCCTCTGGCTAAAATCTGAAATGCATCCCATTATTAAACTATACAAGCTCAGCCTACCTTTTCCCATCTTCTCAACCCCTTGCTTCCCTGTTACATTTAATTCACTTGATAGACCGCTTTTACCTTTCTACTATCACTTCCACGTATCCATCCAACGGACCTACTTTACCTCACCATCACTATATACTACTGGCCCTCCTTTCCCTTTTATCCCTCTCTAGAACAAGTCTACTGGCACATAAATACTGTCTCTGTCCAGAAAACAAACATATGCTCCAGTTTAGTGCATATATAAAGCCTATGTGCTTTAATCCAAGCACAGACTACTCAACGTTGACTGATCTGTACATATAATGGCCAGGAGATCCTTAAAATATAGGATGTTGCATAGTCCCAGGAAAATGTATTTGAGTTAGGGAAGATGCTGATGGGTATTATCATTGCATCTTATTACTGAACACATAATTTTCCTGAGATAAGCAATTACAAAGTCCTGAAAAAGATATAGCTTCTCTAAAACATACTAGACCTTCTCCAAACACCCTCCAAGTTGGGTTCAAACAACTACATATTTTTAGAATTTGGTGTTTACAATACTGCTGGAGGAAGCAGTAACAGCAGCATGTTTGGTTCCCTTTTCCAATATAACTGTCAAAGATACCTAACTTTCATTCTGGAGAAACAGACATAAACTCTAATGAAAACACAGCAAATAAAAGGAAAATAACATCTTCACTGATCTGTCCCATACCAGGACTGCAAGACTGAACCCAACTGAATTAATCATGAAATTGATCTATTGTAACATACTTTTACACTAATCTGTAACACATTTGAGTCAATCATGTCAGCAATTACCTTGCAGTGAGGAGGGAAATTTGCAATTTAAGTCCCATGTTTAATTTCATCTCACATTCATAAGAGAATTATTGGGAGAATAGACTTTAACATTTAGAATATGTGTCTTCTTAAATATCTTAACGTTCTTCTGACAAGTATTATGCCAACATGAATTTCATACAAAATCAAAGCAATAGGCTGTACAATCCCACTTTCGAGAAAGGCTAATCACTTACTTGTCCAAGGCTTTGGCAGCTTCACGAATTCCACGAGCTAATCCATCATGGATAAGTGCAGTTTTCAACACTTCTTGAAGGGCGGTGTTGACATCCATTATGCCTCCAGCAGTTATGCTATATAACAATATGAAATAAGCAAGCTAATGCATATAACAATATAAATTCCTTAAACTTGGATACAGATCTATGCCACATCTAGCCATTAGAATACAAAAATTAAGTCTATAAAATATGCATTTTAGCAAGCAAATGCATAGTGAATATATATAGAAAACTATCATCTGATATAGAGGATGCAAAAGAACTAAAAGTCATGGAAGAAAAAAAAATCTATTGTGTCAAATTTATATTTGAGAACCAGTTTGATGCATTGGTTAAGGTACAAGCCTAGAAACAGAAGACTGAGTTGCAGTCCTGCCTTAGGCATGATCAACTAGCTAGGCAACTTGGGCCACAACTACAGTCTTAACCTAACCCATAGGGTTGTTGTGAACTGTATATGTGAAAAAAAGGGCAGGATACTGTATTTAAAAAAACAAAACTGATATTTCAATGCAAAGTAGAATAAATTAGTTACAATTACTTGAAATTATAATTTTTTTCTCCTTGCTGCTGAATTTGGCTGCAGTTACTTCCTTACATCATAATTTTCTACTCCATTCAAATCCAAATTACACTCAAAAACTTTCCTATCCAGTCTTTATTCCACCTCAAATGATGCAGAACCTCTCCCCATCAACCCTACAGAAAAGTTATGAAAACTTTTTCATCAATGCTTCAGATTTTAGATATTCAGGGCAGAATTTAAACAACTCACACCATCTCTGTACTTAAAAAGTCACCATCTGTAAAAAAAAGAAAAAGTAGCCGGACCCACTTTTTTTGGCTCTTGTTCTTTTTTGCCCACTAGTGATATAAATCTCATGCTGTTTTTTTTCTTAACAGCAGATAAATTCCCGTTCTGCGACAATCAACTATTCAGTGATAGGAACATTGCATAGCTATATCACGTAAATATATTTGAAATATATTTCAATTTATAAATGTATAAACATGTTTATATATTTACATAAATATAAATGTAGAGAGATAAGGTAACCTTTATTGTCACTTTTTTGTTAACACACTGGCATACATTAAAACATGATATTCAGATGCTTGAATATTTGTATATTCTGAGAATATATATATATATATATATCCTTAATAGTTGCAAAAATGCAAATCCCAGGCATATTTGTTCAATAATGCAATCCTCGATCTCCGGGAGAGGTATAAACCAGTTGTTTATTGTTAAAACAATAATTAAAACAATAAAAACAGCTATATACAAAGTTAAAATATACAAATATACAAACTATATACAAAGGTTTTTTTATTGTTTTAATTATTGTTTTAACAATAAACAACTGGTTTATACCTCTCCCAGAGATCGAGGATTGCATTATTGTGTGTATGTATGTATGTATGTATGTATGTATGTGTATATGTGTGTGTGTGTGTATATATACACATACACACACACACACACACATATATACACATACATATATTCAGATTTCTTTTTTGCTGACAAGAGTTAAAAGATTTAAATGGGAGACTAGTATAGCTATTTCGGACTCATTTGTCCTCTTCAGCTAGCCACACCCTTTATGGGATTCGAACCAAATTAATCTGAAATTAATTAAATGAAATTAATTCAGTTAACCTGAATTTGTAATGTATCGCAGTTGCGACTTGAGCCTGCTTAACGCCCCTAGTTGGGGGGCTGCAAGGCAAAAGAGATTATAAAAAAAAAGTAGATCTGCAGTATAGCAGTCAAAAATGCCAAGGTTTAATCAATCAGACCGGTCTGTCTGAAAAACTTTTCCTTCCTTCCTTCCTTCCATCCATCCATCCATACATATTCTGCCATTACAGAATTTACTGGCGAGCAAAAATTAGAACAAGAGACATTTTAATAGCTCTTGGCAGTAATCAAAGAAAGCTGGGGGGGGGAGCACTAGGCCCCACCACGTGGACTAAGCCGCCCCGCGCTCCATGCACAGAACCCTGCTTGGCGAACAAGGAAGCGCGCGCGCGTCTCAAATGGCCTCGCGGACACCTGGGACGCGATGCCAGTACCTCCGCCTCGCGCACACTTACCCTTCCTCGGTCATGGTTGGTGGTAATGCTCCCACCAGGAGTTCCTGAAAACAAGACAAATCTCCGTTAAGGCTTCGAAAATGCACCCCAAAGTTTGTCCTCCCGCCTTATCCTTTTAGTTCCTCCCCCCCACCCGACCCCGAAAAGCGAAAGAAACCAATAACCTTTTTTTAAAAAAAAAAAAAAAATACTAAACTCCAGGCCTACCAAGGCACGCGCTCACCTTACAACTTCCACGAGTCGCCGGTGAAAAGGAAGAGGAGGAGCCTCCGGACTCTTATTTAACCCCGCAAGGACCCCCCCTACTCCCCGCTTCTGAAAATAGGTGTCTAACTATATTGCCTGTTTTTGGCAGAACGGGGGAAACTTGTAGGAATTTCAAAGGTTAAACAACAGAACAGAAGGCGAAGGTCGCGTATTCGGGCGGCGAGAATCTTTGAAGCACTAAGACTAAGCCAGGGGTAGGCAACCTCGGCTCTTTTATGACTCGTGGACTTCAACTCCCAGAATTCCTGAGCCAGCTATGCTGGCTCAGGAATTCTGGGAGTTGAAGTCCACGAGTCATAAAAGAGCCGAGGTTGCCTACCCCTGGACTAAGCGCTTTGCCAATAGGTGTCCAGGCTACTGCCGGAAATATATTCCTCGGCACCATCCGAAAGGCGCGGGGGAGGCTGTCTTTCGGGAGTTTTGATTGGATGATAGAAACGGTGCTGAGTATAAAGTGAATGGTATTCGTGTAATGTATAAATTATCAGGGGCAAGCTACATTTCTGTTACTTTACTGTTTGGCTAAGTGCACCTGATCGGTTATTATTATTATTTTTTTTTGGAGGGGATGAACTTTTTGTTTGATTTGCCTTATTAAAAATCGCCGTAAAAACACCTGCAC
This sequence comes from Protobothrops mucrosquamatus, assembly GCF_001527695.2. NCBI lineage: Eukaryota > Metazoa > Chordata > Lepidosauria > Squamata > Viperidae > Protobothrops > Protobothrops mucrosquamatus. The sequence continues at coordinate 4,734 of NW_015386637.1, read as the reverse complement.
GCACGCTGAATTGCGTTTCTGTCGTGCTTAACTTCACTTCCTTTCACCTAATACTGGGACTGGCAAATAAGTGCATGGTGCTTTGAATAAACCCAAGCCGTCACGCAAGTCAACATCTAACAGCTGTCAAATTTTATTTTAATATAATTATGATAATTGTAGTTTCTATATTAAAATAGACATTCGAATTTTATAAATCAGGTTGCTCGGTAATAGATCATTTTGTTGATTGCTCAAACCTACCATTCCTAATTCTAAACCAGTTTTTAAAATTAGTAAATGCTGTTGTACTCCTTGAGTTACTGCTGAGTGCAGCACAGAATACACTCTTCTAAATAAATTTTAGAATAAATTGAACTAAGCAAACTGTTTAGTATATATTCCTCGTTCACAGAATGTTGTTGGAATGTCAGACGATGTCCTGCATTTATAATCTTAGGTTTTCTCGCTGATTCCTCCACTTTTCCTTCTTGGGAAAAATACCTCTGAAGTGGAAGACAGAATGCTTTTTGATATCTAACACTGGGAGGCGCTCTTTGCATATGATAGCAACCTGAACCAGCTGCAGCAAACTTTATGTGAACTTGATGTCATATTTGAACTTTTGCTAGATTTGGTTGGATTGCACGAATGAATTTGTAAAATGTAAACATGTAAGGTTCTAGTAAAGGCTCACTTATGAGGAAGTAATAATTTGGAACTCAAGAGTATTCATTTTCATAGATAGTGATGGTTACAGTGAATATGTTGTTGTAGAACCCTATGCATCTTATTTCAAAGTTGGCTTTACCAAAGTAATTTTTTTAACTGTTATTTTCGAAGGCTATTCCTGTGCAAATCCATTTGGGTAAAATTTATTTAAATAGATTTAAAGAAAACTTTAGTTATATTTCTACAGCGATTGTGTAAATTAGCACTGTGGATTTTTCATTGTGTTTAGTGGAATTTGCATAACATACTGGCTAAGAAAAATGCATATCGTTTATTTCTGAGCATCACACACATAGGATCACACAACATAAAAGCAGGAAATCTGCATATGGCAGTTTTGGAAAAAGCTCAAATGTGTAACGTTTTAAAAAGTGAAGGAGTCATAAAAGTTTAGCATCACTTCTGAAGCCAAGGGCATTTTTATTTATGTTGATTGCCTGTATTTCAAAATAATATATACATTTCTTTATCAAGAGCAGGAGTGTCAAACTGCCGGCCCACGGGCCGTATGCATCATAGTGAAACTGCACCCACCCATTGCTGTCAATGGCAAAAAAATCAAGATACGTCGCGACACGTCACGTAACATTGCGAGTTTGACACCCCTGATCTAGAGGGTGCTCATTTACAGAAGACTGACACACTTTAACAGCACAGAGATAAATATTCACAAGTTGATTCTAAATGTTTTAATACGTTTTGTCCCATGCTAGCTTAGGTTTTGCAGAGTGCAGTGAGGGTAGACAAAGGTGGGTTGGATACCACATGGAGAGAGATTTTGGTTGGGTGTATCCAGTGCTTTTTTTCTAAAAAAAAAAAAAAAGGTGCCAGAACTCACACATGTCATACAACCCGTCTTGCCTACCCTACAAGGTTCCATCCAAAAAAGGGCCGGAACTCCGTTCTGGACGTTCTATGAGAAAAAAAGCCCTGGGTGTATCTTTGGCTAGTAAGAATCAGAATTTCTCCCTCAACACCCGAAGTGGTAAAAGAGGAAGTAAAGAAGAAATAGTGTTGGCTTTGTCTAGAACTTAGCAGCTTTGGTAAAAAGTTATGTTTTTTTGTTTTTTGTCTACCTACCAAGTACTGTGCCATTGGAACCAGCTGGAGCTATGTTTCATGGAAGGAATGGAACCACTGCAAAACAGTGCCTCAAATTCTGTAACTCTCTCAAATTGTTTGGAAGGATATTATTGTCTTAAAGTACCTTGGTATTAAAATACCAATGTAACAGGATTACAAGTGGAACACTATTGTCTTTCAGGTCCTGACACAGTTCATCATCTAGAACAAGCAATATCATTTTCATTCCATGACCAAGCCTGAACCCTGACTGGAAAGGGTCTAGACATTTTGCTTCTGTTAGGGCAATTGAAGGTGACTTCTCACTCCCAAAATGGGAGGTTAGAGACTGATTGATAATTATTTTTTTTTATAAATATTTTATTAGGTTTTATATAGGTAAGGAAAGATAGGGTCAATACGGGATGGGGGGAGTGGGAATAGGAACGGGGTAGGAAAAGGGTAGGTACAATAATGGGGTAACCCCCATAATAATCCCAAGCTTTAACAAACAAGCTACCATCCGGATCTAAATATTAAATAAACATAATTTGTATAATACTAAACAATTATAAAGATAAAGTTTACTATAATCATATAACTAAAATTAGATAGATAAGTAAAATTCCTCTAAATAAATATTCATACTTAATAACATATCAACAAATTCTAGTCATCACCATTAATATTTAAAATCACTAATAATAAAGCTATTATTAATCTAAGAAATAACACTTAATTAAGGGTCTATCATTTATTCTATTCAATTTTAAAACTCAATTCAATTTTAAGTTTTGATCATATTCTAGCATATTTCTAACCATTGATAAAATTTTTCCCAAGTTTTAAAATAAATTGAATCTTCTTTCTCCTTCATCTCCAAAGTTAATCTATCCATTTCTGCACAGTCCAACATTTTCGAAATTATAGCCTGGTCAGATGGTAGATTTTCATTTTTCCAAAATTGGGCAAATACTATTCTTGCAGCTGTTAATACATGTGGTATTAAATAGTCATTCTCCTTACCATAGTTAGATCCTACTATTCCTAGCAAAAACAATTATGGTTTAAATTCTATCTGTATTTTCGTCATCTTTTCCAGCCATCTATGAATCTTAAGCCAATATTTCTTTGCGTTGGGGCATATCCACCAGGCATGGTAGTAAGTGCCTGGTTTTTGTTTACATTTCCAGCAAGTATTTGATACATTTTTAAACATTTTCGCTAATCGAACTGGTGTCATATGCCATCTATAAAACATCTTATATAAATTTTCTTTATATGTTACTGCTTTAGTAAGTTTAATGTTTTTATCCCAAAGTTTTTGCCAGTCTTCTAAGTCTATAGAATGTCCAAAATTCTTTGCCCATACTATCATTGTTTCTTTTACTTGTTCTTCTTCCTGATTGTTAATTATTAAGTATTGTTGAATATAGGATAATGGGAATGATTTGAAATAGAAATATATTCTTTTCATGGCAGCAAATTTAGTTTAAAACATATTTAGACTTTTCTCAGGTTTATGATTTGTGAGACCATGATTACTATTCTCTGCACCTTGTTTTCCATATAGGAATAACATGAAAGTCCCAATGGTACATTGGTTAAAGTACAGAACAGATACTGGGGGATTCTCTCAGCTCTTATCTATCTTATAGGATCATTTGGGGGAAAATAGATGAAGCAACACTATCTATGACATCTTGTGTTCTTGCAGGAAAGTCAGGATTTGAATCAAATAAACATATTAATTGGATTTACATGATTCTCTGGAAAACCCAAACTAGCAAATCACATTTAATCTATTATGCAAACTCAACCCATGTGGTCAGTTAACATGGTGCAGTTTACTATAGAAATCAAGAAGATTATATATTTTCAATAAGTAATAATTGTTGACCATGCACAAACCTGCCTGGCAAACAGCCAATATTTGGAATGTACATTGAACTTAATTGTGGCTGGTTTAGTTTCTGCCTTAAAACATTGAATGACCACGTTGTAGCTTGTAAAGCAGACTTTGATTTTAATCAGTTGTAATTTATTAACTACATTGTAGATAAATAAGCCATAAATTGACATACATGAACCCATATATTAAAATGAATGGCAGAAAGTACCCATTAAAATGTAGGGCCCCCATCAAAACACCTTAAGCAATCATAATTTACTGTAAAAGGCATTTGGTAAAATTCAAACAACTTTAATATGCCATAAATCATGGCTTACTTAACACAGTGGCTGAGCTCAATATGTTAATTTAAACCATATTACTTAGTGTAATATAAAAAAATTAAGTGCATTTCCAAATGACCACTAGAATACAGTTAAGGTTCAAATATCCTATGTATTTCTTTTTCATTTACTTAACTTTGGTTGATATCAAAAAGCTAAGCAGGACTACTTAATACTTGGTAGAGAGATCAAGGGTTTTTTTTTTTTTAAGGTAAACTGGGAAGTAAAGAAAAAGGAGGAAAAAAAATCCGCAAGAAAGCCATAACGGCTGTAGTAAATAATACTACATCCTTCAGTGCGCTGAACAGTGCCTGGGGCATCGTGGTAGTAATAAATCTGGTTTGCTGACAGGTGAGTAAGTATGAGATAATTTCCGATAGCAGCGGCTAACTAAAAGGAGGGATCCCAGCCTTAGATAGATTTCGGCTTCCGGCTGAATCGGAATTGCTTGCTCCGGTCCTCTTGTGGCGCGGCGCCTGAACTTTATCGACTCTGTGAGGGTGGACTTCAGGAAGACAGGCAGGGAAGCTCAGCCCCCGCTCCTTTCCAAGCCGCTTTACAGCAGGAGACCCACGGCTATGGAAAACTACCAAACGGTGGGTCTCCCGGATGGCGCGAGTCCAGGTGAGAGAGGGGACAGAGCTAATGTCGGCATTCCCGGGGTATTTTTCTCCCTTCCCCGCAGTGCTTTCTTTCGAGGAATGTCAGTCCGGAATTGCAAGCAGC
>NW_015386636.1:825720-832011 GCF_001527695.2 Protobothrops mucrosquamatus | reverse complement strand
GGAATAGTGGAACTTTGCCCAGAGATTTCAGCCAGTTGCCTAGGTTCAACTCTTGCAATCACTTTTCCATTCCATTTTCATACAGCTTCCCTTCTCCCTACAGAAAGTCCTGCGCTCTGGCCAAACCCCCTTGCTTTCCTGGGTCTGTTGGTTGAACAGATCTTTTTGTAGCTATGAAAGGCACAGGTGGAGCAGGATCCAGCTGTGATTGGGAGAAGGGTCCTCTCACACAGAGAGACATACACACATTTCCCTTGCTCCCCTAGTCTTTAAAAGTTAAAATTTAGAGGTATTCACCTTTTTTGCAAGCAGCCCTTGAGCTCAAACTCAAAACTCCCTTTACTACCCTTGCTCCAAATTGGCAGCATCTGGGAAACTCACCCACAGACACAAGGGGTCTGCTGCCAGCAAGATGGAGGCTTACCCAGGCCCGGTCAATTGATCGGGTCAGTTTGGAGTCCCATCTGGGGTGCCATCTTGTGGGAAGAAAAAACAGGTCTAGTTCCAAGCTGGGAATAAAAATGGAGGCTGCTTTTGAAGGAAGGTTCTTGTTTATTGTTTATTAACCAGTGGAACAGCTTGCCCTCAGAAACTGTGGGTGCTCCATCACTGGAGGTTTTTAAGAAGAGATTAGACAGTCACTTGTCTGAAATGGTTTCTATTCTATTCTATTCTATTCTATTCTATTCTATTCTATTCTATTCTATTCTATTATTACAGCATGCAGTTCTGGGAAAGCTGACCAATCGATTTGATGAGTACAAGGATTTTTATAGTTTTACTGTATAGCGTTTTGTAATTTGGAGGCTTGCTTTGTGTACTTTTGTTATTTGATTTGTTTAGTTTGTTTGCAAAGCTAGGAATGGGTTTAAAATACTGACTTCTTGGGTCCTAATTCTGTCAAACAAATGTAATTCATTTTATCCCCTTTAGTCTATCAATTGCTTCCATTGAGCTCTCTTTGTAAATCAACAGGTCTGATTCAATGTTTCTGCTTTTCGCAATAGCCAGGGGATTCATGACTGAAACATTGTTTCGGTATTTCTTTTCCTGAGCTTTATTCTATTAATTTTTTGGGCGGAAAGCTAGTGAAAAGGATGGGGGGGTGTTCTTACCACAGTAGCAAAGGTATCATTGCTATTTCCAATTTTAAATATTTTATCATCTAGAAGTTGATAACTTATCTGACATTCTTATTAGATATGGCAAGGTATGTGCTAACATACTAATTTCTAAAGTTAAATCCTGCCATGGTGGCCATTTTATTCAATTCCAGATGTGCTCACTATAGTAACGCAAAAATGTGTAATCTTGCATTGTAACTGTAATTCTAATTCTACCATTAGCAAGTATTTTTTCCTCTTCCCCAATTTTTATTGGATTTTTAACTATCTTGTCAATATAAGTTCTGTAGTTTTTAAGAACTTCAAAACTACCTTTCATCCAAAGGAATTTCCAGACCACGATGTCAATATGTTGCCTTTTAAAACTCAGGCATCCCAGTTGGCATGGAGCTGAAAAGAACCTAGTCCTGAAATCTAATCCCTGCAAAGTTGCTTTTTCATTCCCCTTTGCTGTCATCAGTTACAAGTATTTGTATTTCTAATATAAATATAAATATAATATAAATATAAAAGTATTTTTAATATAAAAGGGGGGAAATGACATTGCCATAGGTGTATACTATAGGCCACCCAACCAAACAGAGGAAATAGATTAACCTTTTGCTAGTCAGTTAACTAAGGTATGTAGGAAGCAGATCACAATAGTAATGGGGGACTTTAATTACCCTGACATCAACTGGGAGACAAATTCTGCATCAAGTGGAAGATCAAACAGATTCCTGACAAACCTAGCAGACAACTCCCAAAACATAGAGAAGGGAACTAGGGGATTAGCCATATTGGACCTAATTCTCACTAACAGGGATAAAATCATAGAAGGTGTTGAAGCCATAGGAACCTGGGGGGGGGGGTGAGTGATCATGCAATATTGAAATTCAATATTATGCAAGCATAAGCAATAGAACACAGTCAAATTAGAGTCTTGGACTTCAAGAGAGCTAATTTAAATAAACTTAGAGAGAGCTTGAGAAAGATTCCATGGATGAGAATCCTCAAGGGGGAAACAACTCAAAAAGCTTGGGAAATTTTGAGAACTGAGATAATAAAAGCCCAGTCTAGCACAATACCAATGAAGAAAAATAACAGCTCTCAAAAGAAACCAGCATAGCTGCATAAAGAACTCTCTGATAAATTGAAAGACAAAAAGGACAAGTATAACAAGTGGAAAGACGGGCACATAACTAAGGCAGAATATCAGCAAATAGCCCAAGCCTGCAAAGATGAAGTGAGGAAAGCTAAGGTTCAAAATGAACTAAGGCTTGCGACAAAAGTCAAAAACAAAAAAAGCTTCTTTCAACATGTAAAAAACAAGAAAAAGGTTAAGGAAATAATTGGTCCATTAGGGGAGAAAGTGACAAGAAGGTGACAAATAACAGGGAGAAAGCAGAACTATTTAACTCGTTTTTTGCATCTGTCTTTACACAAAGGGAAAAAACAGCCCAACTTATTAAAAACAGTACCGTAAAAAACTGATTAAAACACAAGTTAAGATAGGCAAGAAAATGGTAAATGAGCATCTGTCCAGCCTAGACAAGTTCAAATCACCAGGACTAGGTGGATTACACCCCAAGGTTCTCAAGGAACTGGCAGATGTGATCTCAGAACCACTGAACTATATCTTTCAAAGATCCTGGAACACTGGGGAACTACTGGCGGACTGGAAAAGAGCTAGTTCCCATCTTCAAAAAAGGAAAAAAATGGATCCAGGAAATTACAGACCTATCAGCCTGACCTCAATACCTGGGAAGATTCTGGAAAAGATAATCAAGCAACAAATCAGCGAACACCTAGAGGCAAACAAAGTCATTACCAAAAGCCAACATGGGTTTGTCAAAAACAGATCATGCCAGACAAATCTTATCGCATTCTTTGACCAAGTGACAAAATTAGTGGACCAGAGGAATGCTGTGGGTATAATTTATTTGGACTTCAGTGAAGAAATCAGAGACCAGTCATTGCAGGGTGTAGAGAGGAACTTCTCCCTCTTCATCTTTATTGCTTTTTTATACAGTTTTCCAAGCAGCAAAAGTTTAACATGGCAACAGCATAGCAACAGTATTTTATTGGTTAAACTCCTTGCCAACTCCTTGCCAATCCTTAAGAATATACCAGCCAGGAGGCCCCAAACAGGGAACAGTTTGCTGCAGCACCCTGTTGAGGTAACCTAGCTGATATCATGTGAACCAGGTGAAGTCATGTACCAGCCTGGGGTAGTTTCCCACATCACCATGGCAATGTGAACAGATGAGATCATGTAGAGAGAAGAGGCATGCAGGCTTTGGAGGAGCAGTTTGCTGTTCACGACCTCTACCTGACCCCTATCTCTACATCTCACTCTTTTTTGTTTTGTTAGACGAAACATCGTCGTAAGAGGGGTTAGTAAAAGGATCATAATCAGGAGAGGAGCATCCTTGCAGTTGTTTATACAGGGCATAAACTTGACCCTGAGGCAATGTGGGAGATGATTTGGGGCTAAAAGCTCTGACACATATATTGCAAAAGGAAGGAATACACTGAACAAAACAGCACCTACCAATCAAAATAGCACAGGTTATGACTGAATAACGTAGGATATTTCCCAGTAATCCTGTGGGCAACCAAGCCCAAAGGCTTTCCCACCAAGATCCTAAAGTATCCATTTTCAAATCAGAGGCCAAATTGTGAAAAATATCGACTTGGTACTGGATGGTTCGTGACTTATCAGAAATATTGAAGCAACACATTCCCTCAAAACTTTCACAACCCAAATGCTGGTGCAGAAACAAATAATCAATCGCGGCGCGATTTTGCAAAATAGCCTTTCTCAAATCTTACAGCTCATGGTTGATTGTCGAGAACGGTTCGAGTGAACTTGTTGTTTGGAAAGCAAAACAGGAATCAGCCGGCTGAGGCAACACTGCGCTTCACTAATGTTAGCAGGAATATAATTAAAAGTTTCTTGGCCACATGTAAAAAACCATCCTTGCGGTAGCCAAACATGTCCAAAATGAAAGGAAGTCTCTTCAAAAGTTGTGCAGTTTAAAACAGGTGAGCTAATGCGACAACAGTGAGGTTTTTTACTTGAAGAAGTACAATTAACTATTTTTGCACATGTTATATTTGCAGGGATTGCTACCACCGGGGTGTGCAAAGCAATAGCGTCAGGGGGTGGATAATAAGCAGTAATCCCCCATCTAGATATAGCCTTATAGTTAAAGTTCCCATTTAATAAAATTCTGCTCAAGCCAGTGAAGTTTTGAATTACTGCAGAAGGGGTACAAACAGGGACTAAACATGTAGAAAGCAAATTTTCCATGTCATATACTTCAGATAAGCAAAATACATCATTTTGTGTGATGTTAGCCAGCTGCACCCATAGATTTTCCTTATCCGTTGCTCGAATGATTGTTTGGGTGGGATGACAGCTGCTGTTGCCAAAGGGCAGATGTTTACAATCAAACACAAACAAATGATGGCTAAGGAATTTGCAGTTAAAACCACAAAAATGGCAGCACACAGGTTCTCGGGGGTTTGCTCTACTTGCTGCTGCTGCAACACTGCATGCGCTTTGGCGATCACGTTCTTCACATCTCCCCACGTCACTGGCCGACTGGCATGACACGATCGGATTGGTTGCTGTGCCATCTGTAGAGTCACCCTTGCCATTTCTGGGACTGGGTCCAGGGACTGGTGCCATGACATCCCTGGCTGGGCGAACGTAACGTGCTAGAATCCACAAAGGTCCTGTAGGAGCAAGCACAGGAGCATAGCCTCGCCCCCAAGTGATCAGAGGGACCGGTCCCAACCATGCTTTGTATGGTAAAGCCCAATAATACACCAGAAGGGGAGGCAAGCTTGTTTTCTGTTGAAAGTGTCTCTGATAAGCACCCGAGAACCCTCCACACGTTCCACGATGGCTTGACCCGTGGAATTATAGGGAAGACCATGAGTAAGAACAATATTCCAGGTTGTACAAAATTGCAAAAAGGCCACTGAAGAATAGGCTGACCCATTATCAGTTTTTAAGGAAGAAGGCTTACCCAAGGCAGTAACGGCTGGAAAAAAATGAGAAATAATATGTGCAGCTGTTTCCCCTCGTTGAGGTGTGGCCCAAATTGTTCCTGAATAGGTATCAATAGATAAATGAATATATTTCCAGGGACCTAAAGAGGGAACATGGATAACATCCATTTGCCATAGTTGATTAGAGGCAAAACCACGGGGATTAGGAAGACATAAAAAAAAGAGGCCCAGGAACGGAGCAGTGACTGCGTATATGAGAAATAAAATATAAATGTCTTCGGTCTTGTAGCAGCTGCTGTAAAGTTAAAAACAAAGCCATAAGATTGGGGTCAATCCTGGGTGTGATATAAGCACTTGGAAGATTAAAAATAAGTTGGCACACATAATGAGAGTCAGAGATTAAGTTAAAAGGCTGTTGATAAAAGGTGTGAAAAGCCAAGATAGCAGCAGCTAATTCTGAGCGTTGTGCTGAGGATTGTATTGCAGTGTAGGACATTTTCCAGGTATCATGAGGATCCTTGTAAGCAATTGCTCCTCTTGTTCGCCCTGCATTGAAAAAAACAGTAGGAGCTTGTGGCAAGGGAGAAGGAGAAAGCAGTGGGCGGACAGGAAAGGAAGAAGTCATTAAACAAGCAAGTTGAGGACCTTTAGGCAGATGATATGAAACAGAGCCTATAAAGTCAGTTAAAGAGCACTGAAGAGATAAGTTATTTTGAAAATAAAATTGAAAATCAGATTTTGGAATAGGAAGAACAATATTAATTAAATCAGTCCCATTTCAACGACAAGCTCGAGTGCATCCCAAGGTTATTATTTCAGCAGTAGCCTGGATAAAAGATAAAACATTTTGGGATGGAGTGTGGGATAAGTAAAGCCATTCAATACAATATACTTTTTGCACTTCTAAAAAAAGCTAATACTCCTGGAAGTAGCTTACTAGTAGGAAATATCAAAAGTGTTAACTGACAATTTTTATGTGGAATTCTGTCCACAAATTGAGTACTCAAGATGTCATTAATTTACTCAACCGTGGCAAGTGCTGTAGGTGGAACTACAATGAGATTTCCAGGTTGTTTTCCTTTGGTCAATAAGTCAAATTCCAATTTAATCAAATTCGACCCTTTTGGGGGTCGAACGACCGTTTCACAGGGGTCGCCTAAGACCA
>NW_015386636.1:823311-824649 GCF_001527695.2 Protobothrops mucrosquamatus | reverse complement strand
CCTGGGAGAAGCGCGGCCAGGGCCTCGTGGCCTTGGAGTCGCCTTGGGAAGCCCCGGGATCCTTGTTGGGAGCGGCCCACTGGAGGCTCCGCTGAGCGGGCCAGCCCTCCCGCAAGCCGCGGCCCAAGGGAGACCAACCGCTGCAATCCCTAGCCAGACCGACCATTGGACCCGCTGGCCAGGAAGGTGCGCCGGAGTCCAGGCTGCCGGGAAGGAAGAAGATTCAGCAAAGGTAGGAGAGGAGAGCCGCCTCCTGGGGCCCAGTGCTGGCGGCGGCTTCCTTGCCCTTCTCTTCCTCCTCCCCTTCTTCCTCCTGCTGCTCCCAAAGCGGCTCGGGTGGGAGCCAGGAGGAAGAGGGGTGCCTGGGGGGAGCAGCCGGGCTGGCGGAAGGGCTGGCGGGCCGCACGGCACCAGCCCCCACTATGGCTCCATTGATGGATGGAGGACCAGGCCGGGCAGCGTGGGGGTGGCGGGGATCCCCGATGATGCAGCAGCGGCCACCGCTGCCGCCGTCCCCGCACTGCCCGGCCTGGTCCTCCGTCCATCAATGGAGCCACGGTAGGGGCTGATGCCGTGTAGCCCGCAAGCCCCTCCGCCAGCCCGGCTGCTCCCCCCAGGCACCCCTCTTCCTCCCGGCTCCCGCCCGAGCCACTTTGGGGGCAGCAGTAGGAAGGAGAGGAGAAGGGCGAGAAAACTGCTGCCGCCACGGCCGGCTCAGCTAAGCTGGGGCACCGAGCCGGTCTCCATGCCTCCTGGTTGCCCGGCCGCACTCCGCCCCGGCTGCCCTCCACATCACGCGGGAGACTCCGCCGCGCTGCCTCCCTCACCGTCGAAGGCCGCCTCGGCCCTCTGGCGCCTGGCGCGGCCGTGGGGGCAGGCAAGAGGGCGAGGTGGTGGCGATGCCCACATGTGCGTCGGAGGCCAGCCAGCCGGGCCGGTAGGGGAGAAGCAGCGCCTTCCGAGCGGGAGCTGGCGCTCCGGCTGCACCCCACTCACGTGTGATGGGCTGCGCGGCGTAGAAAGGGGCTCCCACGACCCCGCCGCTGTGATGGCTGGAGGGGCGGGCAGGTCCCGGGGGGCGGCTGGGAGAGGGCAAGAGATGCCGGGATGAAGATGGGGGGTTCCAGGTTGGTGGGTGTGAGAGGGTGGCCGGCGTGACTTCCGAGGCCCCGGAGGTGCCGCCGCTTGGCTCTCCACCAGGCTCTCCGCCAGAGCCTCCCCTCCCCTCCCAATTGTGCGGAGCTGCTTGTGCGTCCTTGGCAGCGCCTCCCCCCTTCAATCTCCTTCCTTCTCCATCTCCTTCCTTTCCCCTTCAATCTTCCTTCCTTCCTTCCTTCC
>NW_015386636.1:814689-821212 GCF_001527695.2 Protobothrops mucrosquamatus | reverse complement strand
AGGCACCCTCCCCTAAAGAAGCGTTTACAATTCCCTGGAGCCAGGCTCGTGTACCCTCCCGAGCCGCCAGCACCAGCCAGGAGGGGCACGGATCCAGTAAACATGTGGTTGCATTCAGCCTCCCCAAGATCCTGTCCACGTCCTCGGGAGCCACAGAGTCAAACTCCTCCCATACAACAGTCTCAAGACCTGCTCCCGTGGATGGATGGATATATAGGTCTAACTAAACAATTTAAACTCAACAATTCCGCCCCCCCCCAAAAAAATTGTCCAACGATTACTGTCTCCTCTTTGGAGTAAAAAATAGCAAGCTGAAACTGCAAGAGTGGGCATCAAATTTCACATCCACCCCATTCTCAAATCGGAATTCTAAGCAGAGAAAAAAAAGTTAAAACGAGCAGCCTCCCCCCCCCTTCTTTCTGTCTCTCTCGCTCTTAAAGCAACACAGTCAGTGGAGAAACGAAAGAGACAGGAGGGAAAAAAAGAAATTTTACAAAAATCTCACCACTAAAAATAGTTTTTTCTCCTTCACATGCATTTTCCATAAATTCTCTCACACATCCTCCATGGGACTCTTCTCATGCAAACACTTACTATTGCTTTTCAATTTACTTTTACAACAATAAAATCTGCAGTTTACTATTTCTTTCACAGCCTGGGAGGGAGTGGGTGGGGGTGGGGTTTGAGGGCTAACACACAGACTTAGGTTTCAGCAAATTAACTCATTCACTTCCATTCTAACTGCTTGCATAAACAATTCCACATACAAATATTTCATTTCATACTTTCTCCAGGCAAACCATTTATTTTTAAACAAGCCCTTTTTGTGTGTTGTTATCAGAGAGGGTTTTGACCCTCTTCCAAGTCTTGGAATAACACAGAACAACACAAACATATATACACAAATACTATTAAAACAACATTTATTTAGACATATGGCTTGTCCTGAAAGAATCGAGAAAAATCATGAGGTGATTCCAACCAAATGTGGTTTTTATAGGGCCCTTTAACCATCTCCTATTTTTCTCACCATTCCAAGCCCAAGCATAATGTTCTGGGTGGCCACACATATACACACATATACATAAACAAAACACACACACATCAATTTGGGTTTTGAGGCTAAAAAAGGCCTCCCCTTTTAATTAAAGAGGAGGGGAACATTTATGGCTACTTCCAATTTATCCCAACAACTTCAAAAGACAGTGGGGAAAGATGAAAAGGAAGATTGAAGGTGTGAAGGAGGAGGGGAAAGTAGCAGCCTCCTCTCCTCTGAATAGCACCAGATTAAAGGGGGGGAAAAGAAGAAAAAAACCTTGCTTTCAGTTCTTTGAATTTTCTTTTCTTTTCTTCCGTGGCTTTAGTTGTTATCAGATAAACTAGCCAACCGGAGGTTTACAAAGTTTTTCAACGTTGCCTTGTTAAAGATTATTTGTACTGCTATACATCAACACAAAGCACCACCAGACATTGTCTGACAGGGTTAAACTTAACAGCCACTTGAAGTTTCAAAACATCCCAATTGTTCAAAACACATTGCAGAGGAGTACATTTTGATTTAATTTGTTTCTTTAAATTACTCTGACGATTCCCATTATTATTATTATTATTATTATTATTATTATTATTATTATTATTATTATTATTATTATTATTATTATTATTATTATTATTATTTCTACTTCAGGATTGTTCCTCTAATATTTTCCTATATGATGGCTGAGAAGAAGCAAAAGAATTAGCCTCTTCAGAAGGAGCTGGAGATCCAATTAAAGATACTTTAGGAGGGATACGTTTTACTTGGTTCTAATCAGGAGGGGGTCTGGTAGTTAATTGCTGCCCTTCTGAAGCATCTGAGCCAAATTTGTCCACTGCTTGACAGCACTGAAACCATCGATGTAATATCTGTACTGGAGCCCGAGGTTCAAGATGTAAAGTATGCCCTGAGGGGTCCTGGAGGAAGAAGAGGTGCACCTAGGGGTCTGTTCCAGACACTGGTAAGTATGTTGGGGGGGGGGTGTCCCAAAGGTCCCTGTTCTGGTGCCAGCTGAAGAAATCAGAGACCAGTCATTGCAGGGTATAGAGAGGAACTTCTCCCTCTCCATCTTTATTGCTTTTTTATACAGTTTTCCAAGCAGCAAAAGTTTAACATGGCAACAGCATAGCAACAGCATTTTATTGGTTAAACTCCTTGCCAATCCTTAAGAATATACCAGCCAGGAGGCCCCAAACAGGGAACAGTTTGCTGCAGCATCCTGTTGAGGTAACCTAGCTGATATCATGTGAACCAGGTGAAGTCATGTACCAACCTGGGGTAGTTTCCCACATCACCATTTCAATGTGAACAGATGAGATCATGTAGAGAGAAGAGGCATGCAGGCTTTGGAGGGGCTGTTTGCTGCTCACGAACTCTACCTGACCCCTATCTCTACACTTCAGTAAGGCATTTGATAAAGTAGATCACAACCTACTACTTGATATGATAGAAAAAATGTGGGTTAGACAGCATCACCACCAGATGGATTCGTAGCTGGCTGACCAGCTGTACTCAGCATGTGATCCTCAACAGAACTGCATCTACATGGAGGGAAGTGAGTAGTAGGGTGCCCCAGGGATCTGTTCTGGGCCCAGTGCTCTACAACATCTTCATCAATGATTTGGATGAGGGGATAGTTGGGGAACTCATTAAGTTTGCAGACGACACCAACCTGGCAGGAATAGCCAACACCCTCCAGAAGATAGGCTTAAGATACAGAAGGATCTTGACAGACTTGAACATTGGGCATTATCTAACAAAATGAAATTCAATGGTGAAAAAAGTAAGGTTCTACATTTAGGCAAGAAAAACCAAATGCACAGTATACCTTAGGAGGTACCTTGCTTAACAGTAGTAACTGTGAGAGGGATCTCGGAGTCCTAGTGGACAATCACTTAAATATGAGCCAGCAGTGTGCTGCAGCTGCCAAAAAAGCCAACACAGTGCTAGGCTGCATTAATAGAGGGATAGAATCAAGATCACGTGAAGTGTTAATACCATTTTACAATCCCTTGATAAGACCACACTTGGAATACTGCATCCAGTTTTGGTCACGATGTAAAAAAGATGTTGGGACTCTAGAAAGAGTACAGAGAAGAGCAACAAAGATGATTAGGGGACTGGAGGCTAAAATATACAAGGAACGGTTGCTGGAATTGGGTATATCTAATTTAATGAAAAGAAGGACGAGGGGGGACATGATAGCAGTGTTCCAGTATCTCAGGGGTTGCCACAAAGAAGAGGGAGTCAAACTATTCTCCAAAGCGCCTGAAGGCAGCACACGAAGCAATGGATGGAAACTAACCAAAGAGAGAAGCAACCTAGAATTAAGGAGAAACTTCCTGACAGTTAGAACAATTAATCAGTGGAACAACCTGCCTCCAGAAGCTGTGAATGCTCCAACACTGGAAGTCTTTAGGAAGAGATTGGACAGCCATTTGTCTGAAATGGTATAGGGTTTCCTGCCTGGGCAGGGGGTTGGACTAGATGACCTCCAAAGTCCCTTCCAACATCATCATCATTATTATTATTATTATTATTATTATTATTATTATTATTATTATTATTATTATTATTATTATTATTATTATTATTATTATTAGGTTTTACAAATTTTTATTAATTTTCAAATAAACAAATTCTTAATACAAATATGGTGCACATCATTAAAAAAGAAAACCTATTAAATATCATATTTTCAAAGGTGATCGGCAGTCCCCCCCTGCATCCACCCTCTCTTCCACCCTTCCTACCTACTTCCCTCTTCCTTTCCTCCCCTCCTACCCACACCTCTCTCCTCTTTCTCTTCCAACTACCCTACACATCCCACCTCCTTCTTTTCCTCAACCTTTGGATGCAGTTTGGGGGTACCAGCCGACCACCTTCTCTTCAGAAAGAAAAAATTACATTCTTTCTCTATAACATATTAATACACCAAATTTTATATAACTCTACTCCCTTCATCCCCTTCCCCCTTCCCCCCACCCCGGACTTCCCAGAACTGAATACAGGGATAAGCACATAACATCCCAAATCTAAATAAAGCTACCCAAACATAATACAATCAAATATTAACATACTTTAACTCTAATATACAATAATAAACATGAATATAAAATATAATAATATATAAATTATACTAAGTAAATAAAAATAATAATAAAAAATTAATCAAAAGCAATATGATAATTATTCATTTCATATTTTCTCTGAATATAATCTATCCATCTTCTCCATACCAAAATAAATTTTTCTTGAGATTGATCTTTTAAATATGCGGAAATCTTGGCCATTTCTGCAAAATATGACACCTTCAATCTCCAATCGTCCATAGTAGGTAATACATCCTTCTTCCAATTTTGAGCAACTAATAACCTTGCTGCTGTTATGCAGTACAGCATCAAATTCATTTCTTTAAGATCCAAATTTTCCATAATACCCAATAAAAATAATTGCGGTGTGAATTTTATCTTTTTCTTAAAAATCTGTTGGATATTCCACCAGATCTTAATCCAAAAAGCCTTTACGTCCCTACATGTCCACCAAATGTGATAATAAGTTGCATCTAAATTACCACATCTCCAACATTTAGGCTGCAAGTTAGGATACATGCAAGACAATTTTTGGGGGTCTAAATGCCACCTATAAAACATTTTATAAAAATTTTCCCTTAAATTCTGTGCTTGGGTAAACTTCACATTTTTTACCCAAATTGCTTCCCATGTATCCAGCATAATTGGTTCTTGAATATTTTGAGCCCATTTAATCATACAATCTTTAACTAATTCTGTTTCCGAATCCAGTTCTATCAAAACACTATAAATTCTCCTAATATGAGCTCTACTTTGATCTTTAATCTGCTTTATCAAGTTCACATCTTCCAAAGTTAAACCAAGCTTTTGATCTATACGCCACCTATCAACCAATTGACAATATGAGAACCAGGAATGGAGAATATTATCTCGTTTCAAATCCTCCAATACTTTAAATTGCCAGTCCCGTCCCCTTAAGATAAGTAAATCCTTGTAAACAATCCCCTCCAATTTAACTCCCCTTGTGATTCCTTGTATTGCATGTTCTGGAATTGCCCAAATCGGAATTTTAAAATTTAATTTATAATAATACTTCTTCCAAACTCGCAAAAGTGCAATTCTTAAAATATGAGATTTAAAAACTTGATCAACTTTCTTATCAAAAAATAAATAAGCATGCCATCCATAAAATAAATCCCAACCTTCAAGAATTAATATATCTCTATTAGTTAAATTAATCCAGTCACTAATCCATGTTAAAGCCACCGCATCATAATATAATTTTAAATTTGGGGCTTTAAGTCCCCCTCTTTCCCGTGCATCTTGCATAATTTTAAATTTAACCCTCGGCTTTTCCCCCTGCCAGATAAATCTATTGATACCCCTTTGCCACACCTCCAAATTTGAATCCTTTTTTAAAATAGGTATCATTTGAAACAAAAAGAGAAACTTAGGAAGGATGTTCATTTTAACCACTGAGATTCTCCCCAACAAGGATAATTGTAACTTTTTCCATTCATCTAAATCCTTTTGAGTTTTTGTCCATAACTTATCATAATTATTTTTGTACAATTTAACATTAGAGGCTGTGATGTAAACACCCAAATATTTCACCTTTTTTACTATTTCAAAACCAGTTAAATTAACCAAAGTCTCTTTATCTTCCTTAGACATATTTTTAGATAATATTTTAGTCTTATTGTTATTTACTTTAAATCCAGAAACTTTCCCATACTGGGTCAAAATCTGTGTCAAATTTCTTGCAGAGTCAATAGGTTGAGATAAGGTAAAAACCAAGTCATCTGCAAAAGCTCTCAGCCTATAGTCATTCTTCTCTAGAGTAATTCCTTTTATGACCGATGATTCACGAACTTTAATTAATAAAATCTCCAGTGTCAAAACAAATAATAAAGGTGATAATGGACATCCTTGCCTTGTACCTTTCTCAATTTTAAATATGTCTGTCAATCCTCCATTTACTACGACTTGTGCTGATTGTAGTTGATAAATAGCCTTAAGAGCTGACAAAAATCTGTCTCCAAAATTCATTCCCTCCACCACTCGCAATAAAAATTGCCAGTCCAGTTTGTCAAACACCTTTTCAGCATCCAAAAAAAAAAAAGCCGCTGGAATTTGATTGTTTTTATCCAAATATTCAAGCAAATTCACAATTTGTCTAACATTATACTTCATGTATCTACCAGTTATAAATCCAGATTGATCAACATGAATTATCCGCTTCAATACTTGCATTAAGTACTGGCAGCTCGGGAGGGTACACGAGCCTGGTTCCAGGGAATTATTAACGCTTCTCTGCAGGAGGGTGTCTTCCCTGCGGCCTTAAAGGAGGCCGTTGTGAGGCCCCTCCTCAAGAAGCCTTCCCTGGACCCAGATGAGTTGGCCAACTATCGCCCGGTCTCCAACCTTCGCTTTGCGGCGAAGGTTGTCGAGAGTG